>NW_025242951.1:0-3011 GCF_018294505.1 Triticum aestivum
ATTTGAATTATGCATATAAAATGCATCGAAAACTCAGTTAATGCATAAAATGTCCAAACAAACCCCGAGAAATCACAAAAAATCACACAACACTCCTGTTGTTCTTCGTTGACACGAGAAAAAAAATTGAAAGCAATAAGAGGCAATGGATATCATTTCGTCCACAAAGGTGGGACGTTCCCTACCAAAAACCATCATGCTGGTTGTGACAAGCTCCGGTTTGTGAGAAGCATATACCAAACCTGCCCCAAATGGGACAAAAAATTTACCATGGCATGTTGATGCCGCTCCATGATAGCATGCCAAGTTTCATGAATTTCACACGAGTTTTGGATTTACTAGAATTTAAAACCAGGCATCTCAATGTTTTGCCGGCAATCAACGGTGCCCCGGTGTTTGAAATTCATTCGCATTTCTTGCATGGGACCTAAGCATGCACCCAAGGACACGAATTTGATTTTTCAACCAATTTATATGCACTGGAGCATGTGCATGTAGTTCAAATTTGAATTATGCACATAAAATGCATTGAAAACTCAGTTAATAGATAAAAATGTCCAAACGAGCCTCGAAAAATCATAAAAAATCACACAACACTCATGTTGTTCTATGTTGACACGAGAAAAAAATTGAACGCAATAACAGGCAATGGATATCGTTTCGTCCACAAAGGTGGGACGTTCCCTACCGAAAACCATCATGCTTGTTGTGAGAAGCTCTGGTTCGTGAGAAGCATATACCCAAACCTGCCCCCAAATGGTTCAAAATTTGTACCACGGCATGTTGATGCCGCTCCATGATAGCATGCCAAGTTTCATGAATTTCAGACGAGTTTTCGATTTACTAGAATTAAAAAACCAGGCATGTCAATGTTTTGCCGGCAATCAACGGTGCCCCGGTGTTTGAAATTCATTCCCATTTCTTGCATGGGACCTAAGCATGCACCCAAGGACACATATTCGATTTTTCAACCAATTTATATGCACTGGAGCATGTGCATGTAGTTCAAATTTGAATTATGCACATAAAATGCATCGAAAACTCAGTTAATGCATAAAATGTCCAAACAAACCCCGAGAAATCACAAAAAATCACACAACACTCCTGTTGTTCTTCGTTGACACGAGAAAAAAAAATTGAAAGCAATAAGAGGCAATGGATATCATTTCGTCCACAAAGGTGGGACGTTCCCTACCAAAAACCGTCATGCTGGTTGTGACAAGCTCCGGTTTGTGAGAAGCATATACCAAACCTGCCCCAAATGGGACAAAAAATTTACCATGGCATGTTGATGCCGCTCCATGATAGCATGCCAAGTTTCATGAATTTCACACGAGTTTTGGATTTACTAGAATTTAAAACCAGGCATCTCAATGTTTTGCCGGCAATCAACGGTGCCCCAGTGTTTGAAATTCATTCCCATTTCTTGCATGGGACCTAAGCATGCACCCAAGGACACGGATTTGATTTTTCAACCAATTTATATGCACTGGAGCATGTGCATGTAGTTCATATTTGAATTATGCACATAAAATACATTGAAAACTCAGTTAATGGATAAAAAATGCCCAAACGAGCCTCCAAAAATCACAAAAAATCGCACAACACTCATGTTGTTCTATGTTGACACGAGAAAAAAAATTGAACGCAATAACAGGCAATGGATATCGTTTCGTCCACAAAGGTGGGACGTTCCCTACCGAAAACCATCATGCTTGTTGTGAGAAGCTCTGGTTCGTGAGGAGCATATACCCAAACCTGCCCCCAAATGGTTCAAAATTTGTACCACGGCATGTTGATGCCGCTCCATGATAGCATGCCAAGTTTCATGAATTTCAGACGAGTTTTGGATTTACTAGAATTTAAAAACCAGGCATCTCAATGTTTTGCCGGCAATCTACGGTGTGCCAGTGTTTGAAATTCATTCTCATTTCTTGCATGGGACGTAAGCATGCACCCACTGACACATATTTGATTTTTCAACCAATTTATATGCACTGGAGCATATGCATGTAGTTCAAATTTGAATTATGCACATAAAATGCAATGAAAACTCAGTTAATGCATAAAAATGTCCATACGAACCCCGAAAAATCACAAAAAATCACACAACACTCCTATTGTCCTATGTTGACACGAGAGAAAAAATTTAAAGCCATAAGAGGCAATGGATATCATTTCGTCCACAAAGGTGGGACGTTCCCTACCGAAAACCATCATGCTTGTTGTGAGAAGCTCCGGTTTGTGAGAAGCATATACCCAAACCGGCCCCAAATGGGACAAAATTTGTACTACGGCATGTTGATGCCGCTCCATGATAGCATGCCAACTTTCATGAATTTCAGACGTGTTTTGGATTTACTAGAATTTAAAAACCAGGTATCTCAATGTTTGCCGGCAATCAACGGTGCCCCGGTGTTTGAAATTCATTCCCATTTCTTGCATGGGACCTAAGCATGCACCCAAGGACACAGATTTTATTTTTCAACCAATTTATATGCACTGGAGCATGTGCACGTAGTTCAAATTTTAATTATGCACATAAAATGCGTTGAAAACTCAGTTAATGCATAAAAATGTCCAAACGAACCCAGAAAAATCACAAAAAAATCACACAACACTCCTGTTGTTCTATGTTGACACGAGAAAAAAATTTGAAAGCAATAAGAGGCAATGGATATTGTTTCGTCCACAAAGGCGGGATGTTCCCTACTGAAAACCATCATGCTTGTCGTGAGAAGCTCCGGTTTCTGAGAAGCATGCACCCAAACCTGCCGCAAATGGGACAAAATTTGTACCACGGCATGTTGATGCCGCTCCACGATAGCATGCCAAGTTTCATGAATTTTAGATGAGTTTTGGATTTACTAGAATTTAAAAACCAGGCATCTCAATGTTTTGCCGGCAATCAACGGTGACCCAGTGTTTGAAATTCATTCGCATTTCTTCCATGGGACCTAAGCATGCACCAAAGGACACAGATTCGATTTTTCTACCAATTTATATGCACT
>NW_025242952.1:0-1429 GCF_018294505.1 Triticum aestivum
ATCTGTTACACTGGCACTTCATTTTTTTTAACTTATTACAACTCCAGACTTTTTTGCGTTCCGTACGCACCATTCAAAGCGACGTCATCAATTTTCCAAACTTTCTGACATCATTTGCTATTTTTCAGTCATTTACCGATTTGCTTAGAGACCTAAATGACCATGAAATTGAAAATCACTACAAAATGAACTCTGAAAATGTCTAAACTTGGCATGGTATCATCATTTCACCCACATAGCATGTGCAAAAGAGTGGAGAGGGTTACGGCAAAAACTGGACGCACTTCGTGTACAAACTGGACAATCTCTTTCGGAGTACCAGGGTTTCGGACGAGAACTCATCTGTTACACTGGCACTTCATTTTTTTAAACTTATTACAACTCCAAACTTTTTTTACGTTCCGTACACACCATTCAAAGCGACGTCATCAATTTTCAACACACTCTGGCATCATTTGCTATTTTCCAGTCATTTACCGATTTGTTTAAAGAGCTAAATGACCGTGAAATTGAAAATCACTACAAAATAAACTCCAAAAATGTTGAAACTTGGCATGGTATCATCATTTCACCCACATAGAATGTGCTATAGAGTAGAGAGGGTTACGGCAAAAACTGGACGCACTTCGTGTACAAACTGGACAATCTCTTTCGGAGTATCAGGGTTTCAGACGAGAACTCATCTGTTACACTGGCACTTCATTTTTTAAAACTTATTACAACTCCAGACTTTTTTAGCGTTCCTTACGCACCATTTAAAGCGACGTCAGCAATTTTCAAAACTTTCTGACATCATTTGCTATTTTTGTTTAGAGAGCTAAGTGACCGTGAAATTTAAAATCACTACAAAATGAACTCTGAAAATGTCGAAACTTGGCGTGGCATCATCATTTGACCCACATAGCATGTGCAAAAGAGTAGAGAGGGTTACGGAAAAAACTGGATCCACTTCGTGTACAAACTGGACAATCTCTTTCGGAGTATCAGGGTTTCAGACGAAAACTCATCTGTTACATGGGCACTTCATTTTTTTTAACTTATTACAACTCCAGACTTTTTTGCATTCCGTACACACCATTCAAAGCAACGTCATCAATTTTCAAAACTTTCTGACATCATTTGCTATTTTTCAGTCATTTACCGATTTGTTTAGAGAGCTAAATGACCGTGAAATTGAAAATCACTACAAAATAAACTCTAAAAATGTTGAAACTTGGCATGGTATCATCATTTCACCCACATAGCATGTGCAATAGAGTAGAGAGGGTTACGGGAAAAACTGGACGCACTTCGTGTACAAACTGGACAATCTCTTTCGGAGTATCAGGGTTTCGGACGAGAACTCATCTGTTACACTGGCACTTCATTTTTTTTTACTTATTACAACTCCAGACTTTTTTGCGTTCCGTACGCACCATTCAAAGCGACG
>NW_025242952.1:1439-3011 GCF_018294505.1 Triticum aestivum
CATCTGTTACACTGGCACTTCATTTTTTCAACTTATTACAACTCCAGACTTTTTTGCGTTCCGTACGCACCATTCAAAGCGACGTCATCAATTTTCCAAACTTTCTGACATCATTTGCTATTTTTCAGTCATTTACCGATTTGCTTAGAGACCTAAATGACCATGAAATTGAAAATCACTACAAAATGAACTCTGAAAATGTCGAAACTTGGCATGGTATCATCATTTCGCCCACATAGCATGTGCAAAAGAGTAGAGAGGGTTACGGCAAAAACTGGACGCACTTCGTGTACAAACTGGACAATCTCTTTCGGAGTACCAGGGTTTCGGATGAGAACTCATCTGTTACACTCGCACTTCATTTTTTTAAACTTATTACAACTCCAAACTTTTTTACGTTCCGTACGCACCATTCAAAGCAACGTCATCTATTTTCAACACACTCTGACATCATTTGCTATTTTCCAGTCATTTACCGATTTGTTTAGAGAGCAAAGTGACCGTGAAATTTAAAATCACTACAAAATGAACTCTGAAAATGTCGAAACTTGGCATGGTATCATCATTTGACCCACATAGCATGTGCAAAAGAGTAGAGAGCGTTACGGCAAAAACTGGACGCACTTCGTGTACAAACGGGACAATCTCTGTCGAAGTATCAGGGTTTCTGACGAGAACTCATCTGTTACATGGGCACTTCATTCTTTAAAACTTATTACAGCTCGAGACTTTTTTGCGTTCCGTACACACCATTCAAAGCGACGTCATCAATTTTCAACACTTTCTGACATCATTTGCTATTTTTCAGTCATTTACCGATTTGTTTAGAGAGCTAAATGACCGTGAAATTGAAAATCACTACAAAATGAACTCTGAAAATGTCAAAACTTTGCATGGTATCATCATTTCACCCACATAGCATGTGCAAAAGAGTAGAGAGGGTTACGGCAAAAACTGGACGCACTTCGTGTATAAACTGGACAATCTCTTTCGGACTATCAGGGTTTCGGACGAGAACTCATCTGTTATACTGGCACTTCACTTTTTTAAACTTATTACAACTCCAGACTTTTTTGCGTTCCGTACACACCATTCAAAGGGACGTCATCCGTTTTCAAAACTTTCTGACATCATTTGCTATTTTTCAGTCATTTACCGATTTGTTTAGAGAGCTAAATGACCGTGAAATTGAAAATCACTACAAAATGAACTCTGAAAATGTTGAAACTTGGCATGGTATCATCATTTCACCCATAGAGCATGTGCAAAAGAGTAGAGAGGGTTACGGCAAAAACTGGACGCACTTCGTGTACAAACTGGACAATCTCTTTCGGAGTACCAGGGTTTCGGACGAGAACTCATTTGTTACACTGGCACTTCATTTTTTTAAACTTATTACAACTCCAAACTTTTTTTACGTTCCGTACACACCATTCAAAGCGACGTCATCAATTTTCAACACACTCTGGCATCATTTGCTATTTTCCAGTCATTTACCGATTTGTTTAAAGAGCTAAATGACCGTGAAATTGAAAATCACTACAAAATAAACTCCAAAAATGTTGAAACTTG
>NW_025242953.1:0-3011 GCF_018294505.1 Triticum aestivum
GAAAAATCACAAAAATTCACACAACACTCCTGTTGTTCTATGTTGACACGAGAAAAAAATTTGAAAGCAATAAGAGGCAATGGATATTGTTTCGTCCCCAAAGGTGGGACGTTCCCTACCGAAAATCATCATGCTTGTTGTGAGAAGCTCCGGTTTGTGTGAAGCATATACCCAAACATGCCCCAAATGGGACAAAATTTATACCACGACATGTTGATGCCGCTCCATGATAGCATGCCAAGTTTCATGAATTTCAGACGAGTTTTGGATTTACTAGAATCTAAAAACCAGGCATCTCAATGTTTTGCCGGCAATCAACGGTGTTTGAATTTTCATTCCCATTCCTTGCATGGGACCTAAGCAAGCACCCAAGGACACAGATTTGATTTTTCTACCAATTTATATGCACTGGAGCATGTGCATGTAGTTCAAATATGAATTATGCACATAAAATGCATTGAAAACTCAGTTAATGCATAAAAATGTCCAAACAAACCCCGAAAAATCACAAAAATTCACACAACACTCGTGTTGTTCTATGTTGACACGAGAAAAAAATTTGAAAGCAATAAGAGGCAATGGATATCGTTTCGTCCCCAAAGGTGGGATGTTCCCAAATGAAAACCATCATGCTTGTTGTGAGAAGCTCCAGTTTGTGAGAAGCATATACCCAAACCTGCCCCAAATGGGACAAAATTTGTACTAGGGCGTGTTGATACCGCTCCATGACAGCATGCCAAGTTTCATGAATTTCAGACGAGTTTTGGATTTACTAGAATTTAAAAACCAGGCATCTCAATGTTTTGCCGGCAATCAACGGTGCCCCGATGTTTGAAATTCATTCCCATTTCTTGCATGGGACCTAAGCATGCACCCTAGGACACATATTTGGTTTTTCAACCAATTTATATGCACTGGAGCATGTGCATGTAGTTCAAATTTGAATTATGCACATAAAATGAATTGAAAACTCAGTTAATGCATAAAAATGTCCAAACAAACCCCGAAAAATCACAAAAATTCGCACAACACTCCTGTTGTTCTATATTGACACGAGAAAAAAATTTGAAAGCAATAAGAGGCAATGGATATCGTTTCGTCCCCAAAGGTGGGACGTTCCCTAACGAAAACCATCATGCTTGTTGTGAGAAGCTCCAGTTTGTGAGAAGCATATACCCAAACCTGCCCCAAATGGGACAAAATTTGTACCACGGCAGGTTGATACCGCTCCATGACAGCATGCCAAGTTTCATGAATTTCAGACGAGTTTTGGATTTACTAGAATCTAAAAACCAGGCATCTCAATGTTTTGCCGGCAATCAACGGTGCCCCGGTGTTTGAAATTCATTCCCATTTCTTGCATGGGACCTAAGCATGCACCCAAGGACACATATTTGATTTTTCAACCAATTTATTCGCACTAGAGCATGTGCATGTAGTTCAAATTTGAATTATGCACATAAAAAGCATTGAAAACTCAGTTTATGGATAAAAATGTCCAAACGGACCCCGAAAAATCACCAAAATTCACGCAACACTCCTATTGTTCTATGTTGACACGAGAGAAAAATTTGGAAGCAATAAGAGGCAATGGATATCGTTTCATCCCCAAAGGTGGGACGTTCCCTAACGAAAACCATCATGCTTGTTGTAAGAAGCTCCGGTTTGTGAGAAGCATATACCCAAACCTGCCCCAAATGGGACAAAATTTGTACCACGGCAGGTTGATGCCGCTCCATGACAGCATGCCAAGTTTCATGAATTTCAGACGAGTTTTGGATTTACTAGAATTTAAAAACCAGGCATCTCAATGTTTTGCCGGCAATCAACGGTGCCCCGGTGTTTGAAATTCATTCCCATTTCTTGCATGGGACCTAAGCATGCACCCAAGGACACAGATTTGATTTTTCAACCAATTTATTCGCACTAGAGCATGTGCTTGTAGTTCAAATTTGAATTATGCACATAAAATGCATTGAAAACTCTGTTTATGGATAAAAATGTCCAAACGAACCCCGAAAAATCACCAAAATTCACGCAACACTCCTATTGTTCTATGTTGACACGAGAAAAAAATTTGGAAGCAATAAGAGGCAATGGATATTGTTTCGTCCCCAAAGGTGGGACGTTCCCTACCGAAAACCATCATGCTTGTTGTAAGAAGCTCCGGTTTGTGAGAAGCATATACCCAAACATGCCCCAAATGGGACAAAATTTGTACCACGACATGTTGATGCCGCTCCATGATAGCATGCCAAGTTTCATGAATTTCAGACGAGTTTTGGATTTACTAGAATCTAAAAACCAGCCATCTCAATGTTTTGCCGGCAATCAATGGTGCCCCGTTGGTTGAATTTTCATTCCCATTTCTTGCATGGGACCTAAGCATGCACCCAGGGACACAGATTTCATTTTTCAACCAATTTATATGCACTGGACCATGTGCATGTACTTCAAATTTGAATTACGCACATAAAATGCATTCAAAACTAAGTTAAAGCATAAAAATGTCCAAACGGACCCCGCAAACTCACAAAAATTCACAGAACACTCCTGTTGTTCTATGTTGACACGAGAAAAAAAAACTGAAAGCAATGAGAGGCAATGGATATCGTTTCGTCCCCAAAGCTGGGACGTTCCCTAACAAAAACCATCATGCTTGTTGTGAGAAGCTACAGTTTGTGAGAAGCATATACCCAAACCTACCCCAAATGGGACAAAATTTGTAACAGGGCATGTTGATACCGCTGCATGATAGCATGCCAAGTTTCATGAATTTCAGACGAGTTTTGGATTTACTAGAATTTAAAAACCAGGCATCTCAATATTTTGCCAGCAATCAACGGTGCCCCGGTGTTTGAAATTCATTCCCATTTCTTGCACGGGACCTAAGCATGCACCCAAGGACACAGATTTGATTTTTCAACCAATTTATATGCACTAGAGCATGTGCATGTAGTTCAAATTTGAATTATGCACATAAAATGCATTGAAAACTCAGTTAATGCATA
>NW_025242954.1:0-3010 GCF_018294505.1 Triticum aestivum
GCTGCTGCTGCTATCGCTCTCCATGCAACACCCCAGGCGACCGTTGGTCTCCCCGAAGACCTTCACAAAGAGCATGATGGCCTCATCGAACTTAAAGTGTAGGGTGTGCCCCTCCTTCAAGCTAAGGGCACGGGCGAATGACTTCCACCCCCGGTTCAGGTACATGAAGCCGGCAGGGGTGACCTCGGCTTCCACCAGGAAGGACTTGTTGCAGTAGCCTTTTGGTTGCATCCACAACCCAAGAGGCGCATGTTGGAAATATGTCATAGAGGCAATAATAAAATGGTTATTATTATATTTCTTTGTTCATGATAATAGTCTATTATTCATGCTATAATTGTGTTATCCGGAAATCGTAATACACGTGTGAATACATAGACCACAACGTGTCCCTAGTGAGCCTCTAGTTGACTAGCTCGTTGATCAACAGATAGTCATGGTTTCTTGACTATGGACATTGGATGTCATTGATAACGGGATCACATCATTGAGAGAATGATGTGATGGACAAGACCCAATCCTAAGCATAGCTCAAAGATCGTGTAGTTCGTTTTAGCTAGAGCTTTTCCAAATGTCAAGTATCATTTCCTTAGACCATGAGATTGTGCAACTCCTGGATACCGTAGGAGTGCTTTGGGTGTGCCAAATGTCACAACATAACTGGGTGACTATAAAGGTGCACTACGGGTATCTCCGGAAGTGTCTGTTGGGTTGGCACGAATCGAGACTGGGATTTGTCACTCCGTATGACAGAGAGGTATCTCTGGGCCCACTCGGTAATGCATCATCATAATGAGCTCAATGTGACCAAGTGTCTGGTCACGGGATCATGCATTACGGTACGAGTAAAGTGACTTGCCGGTAACGAGATTAAATGAGGTATTGGGATACCGACGATCGAATCTCGGGCAAGTAACGTACCGATTGACAAAGGGAATTGTATATAGGGTTGCTTGAATCCTCGACATCGTGGTTTATCCGATGAGATCATCGAGGAGCATGTGGGAGCCAGCATGGGTATCCAGATCCCGCTGTTGGTTATTGACCGGAGATGCGTCTCGGTCATGTCTACATGTCTCCCGAACCCGTAGGGTCTACACACTTGTTCGGTGACGCTAGGGTTATAGAGATATGAGTATGCAGTAACCCGAAAGTTGTTCAGAGTCTTGGATGAGATCCCGGACGTCATGAGGAGTTCCGGAATGGTCCGGAGGTAAATAATTATATATAGGAAGTCAAGTTTCGGCCATCGGGAAAGTTTCGGGGGTCACCGGTATTGTACCGGGACCACCGGAAGGGTCCCGGGGGTCCATTGGGTGGGGCCACCTATCCCGGAGGGCTCCATGGGCTGAAGTGGGAGCGGAACCAGCCCCTGGTGGGCTGGTGCACCCCCCTTGGCCCCCCTGCGCCTAGGGTTGGAAACCCTAGGGGTGGGGGCGCCTCCACTTGGCTTGGGGGGCAAGCCAGCCCCCTTGGCCGCCGCCCCCCTTGGAGATTGCATCTCCTAGGGCCGCCCCCTAGGGGGACTATATAAAGAGGGGGGGAGGGAGGGCAGCCGCACCCATGCTCTTGGCGCCTCCCTCTCCCCTGCTACACCTCTCCCTCTCACAGAAGCTTGGCGAAGCCCTGCCGAGATCGCTGCTGCATCCACCACCACGCCGTCGTGCTGCTGGATCTTCATCAACCTCTCCTCCCCCCTTGCTGGATCAAGAAGGAGGAGACATCTTCCTCAACCGTATGTGTGTTGAACGCGGAGGTGTTATCTGTTCAGCACTAGGATCATTGGTGATTTGGATCACGACGAGTACGACTCCCTCAAGCCCGTTCTCTTGAACGCTTCCGCGCGCGATCTACAAGGGTATGTAGATGCACTCCTCTTTCTCGTTGCTAGATGAACTCATAGATTAATCTTGGTGAAGCGTAGAATTTTTTTATTTTCTGCAACATTCCCCAACAGTGGCATCATGAGCTAGGTCTATGCGTAGTTCTCTTTGCACGATTAGAACACAGTTTGTTGTGGGCGTAGACGTTGTCAACTTTCTTGCCACTACTAGTCTTATTTTGCTTCGGCGGCATCGTGGGATGAAGCGGCCCGGACCGACCTTACACGTAAGCTTACGTGAGACAGGTTCCACCGACTGACATGCACTACTTGCATAAGGTGGCTAGTGGGTGTCTGTCTCTCCCACTTTAGTTGGAGCGGATTCGATGAAAAGGGTCCTTATGAAGGGTAAATAGAAGTTGGCATATCACGTTGTGGCTTTTACGTAGGTAAGAAAACGTTCTTGCTAGAACCCTATTACAGCCACGTAAAAAACATGCAACAACAATTAGAGGATGTCTAACTTGTTTTTGCAACATATGCTTTGTGATGTGATATGGCTGAAAGTTGTGATGTATGAGATCATGTTCTTGTAATAGGAATCACGACTTGCATGTCGATGAGTATGACAACTGGCAGGAGCCATAGGAGTTGTCTTAATTATTGTATGACCTGCGTGTCAATGATTAAACGCCATGTAATTACTTTACTTTATTACTAAACCGTTAGCCATAGTAGTAGAAGTAATAGTTGGCGAGCAACTTCATGGATACACGATGATGGAGATCATGATGATGGAGATCATGGTGTCATGCCGGTAACGAAGATGATCATGGAGCCTCGAAGGTGGAGATCAAAGGAGCTATATGATATTGGCCATATCATGTCACTATTTGATTGCATGTGATGTTTATCATGTTTTTGCATCTTGTTTACTTAGAACGACGGTAGTAAATAAGATGATCCCTCATAATAATTTCAAGAAAGTGTTCCCCCTAACTATGCACCATTGTGAAAGTTCGTTGTTTCGAAGCACCACGTGATGATCGAGTGTGATAGATTCTAACATTCACATACAACGGGTGTAAGACAGATTTACACATGCATAAACACTTAGGTTAACTTGACGAGCCTAGCATGTACAGACATGGCCTCGGAACACAAGAGACCGAAAGGTCGAACATGAGT
>NW_025242955.1:0-3010 GCF_018294505.1 Triticum aestivum
AGGCGCTAGTACGACTATTATGCCGGGGAAGCAGCTCCCTGGTGTTTATCTTAGGGGCGTGTGCGGCCTAGAGCTACTGGCGCCCGATATGGAGGTCGGCCAGGATTAAAGGGATGGCTTGGGGGCGCTGCCAAGCACGGCGGTGGTGTGAGGTTGATGGGAGGGCGGTGCGGCGGAGGCACGGGTCTGGGCCGGTGGTCGCTGGTGGTTCGAGAAAGATCGTCAACAGTGACTGGCGGGAGGTAGAAGAAGGCCATCTACCCGTTCCTTATAGATCGGACGGTTCATTAAAAAAAATTGACTGACCTATTTATTTTCAGTCGACTGTTATCTTAGATATGACCACATGTGGTGGTGTGCTGGAGGAGTACCTGCATGTCCTGTGCTCATATATTACAAAATCATACGGAGTAGAATCTAATTTTGTTCGCCATGCAATGTTGTAGAGCTATCATATGTATCCTGTCATTTATTTTTCAGCCACCTGCTATCTGCTACTTTTACAGTGCACTAGTTTTGCACACACTTCATCCATACTCTCACTATTGTGTTTTTATGCAAGGGTATTTCAGAGTCTGCCGAAAGCGAAGCAAAAAAGAAAAGAGACAAGTCGTGTCAGCTTTCTACGCGGCTAGGCACGGCACATTACAGTGCTTTAAAGGGTGCAGTGTCTGCAGATGGAGACGGTAAACGTTGCTCTAGAGTTGATGACCTCGCTCGCAATGAACCACCATCCCAGGTGCTTGCTTTAACTTCGCGGTGTCATATGTGGTTGCATGTTCCATATGGTGTCTAGCTTGTATTAGGAAGGCCGAAGTCGGTCTTTATTAAGATAAGGAAAGATATTTTTTACATGAACCACCATCCCGTGAGCACCAGAAGACAAATAGCTAGTCAGGGCACTGGCCGAGCCAGTGACAAGCCCAGCAAAGACAGGCATCACTTGGAAGCCAACTAAAAAGCCGCGATGGTGGCAAAGCAGCCCGTCTCCCACCAGGCTCTCGGGTCCTAGATGATCATGTTCACCACTCCAGCCGGATGTCTAGCTTGTATTGCTTCCAATTTGGTTAAATTGCATCTGCTTAGCTTACACATTATACCTTTGAATAGGACATGCCTTTCTGTTTTTGGTACATACTAGTACATCTATGTATTAACCATGTTCTTACATCAAACTAATGTTCTTGTGTATCCCTCATCAATCACTTATGATGAGGCAGGCAGGCAAGGGGACTACTCCTCATTTAAAGAATGCAGCGTCAGCCTCCCGACATGATTCTCAAGAAACAGAAATGCTAGATGAAGATAGTGAACGTAGCTATGTAGTTGATTACAGCATTTTCCCTGCACTAGCATCGCAGGTGCTTGCTCTAACTTGGCAGCGTGATATGTGGTTGCATGTTGCATATGGTGTCTAGATTGTAATTCTTCCAATCTGGTTAAACTGCATGTGCTAGTCTGCTTAGCTTATACTCCTGTAAATGTGACATTATACCTGTTAATGTGACATGCCTTCCTGTATTTAGTACATAGTACATCTGTCTATTAAGCATGTCCTTACATAAAACTATTGTTTTTTGTATCCCGCATCAATCAATATGACGAGACACCTTTAGTATATGCAGTGCGATATTAGTTGCATCTTTCATATGATTTATAGCATGCGCTGCTTCTAATTTGTTGAAATTCCATTTATGATGGGACACCTTTAACTTGGCAGAGTCATATTGGTTGCATCTTTCATGTGGTGTCTAGCTTGCATTGCTTCTTATTTGCTGGAATGGTTTCTGCTTAGTTTACACAAACAGTTGTGAACATGCCATGCCGTCCTATTTTTCGTACATATTCCATCCTGGTATCATGTGTTTGCCTTACATCAAAGTAGCGATTGTCAGCATCATGCATGAATGAGTTCTGAAGAGAGAATTTTATTGCTTTTTCTTGTCAGCTTTACTTGACAATTCAAAATCAATAAAGCGGAAGGAAGTTAGCAAGGCAGCGGATAAAGGTGCTCCTTCCATACGGAGGGCCTCTATAGTTTCTACTCCTCCACACCTCCAAGATGATTTCCAAGACAACACATGCATAGACACTCAACAAAGCTGTGTTTATGATGAGCACGTCTCCCCTAGTGCAGCATCACTGGTGCTCCCTCTAACTTGGCACTGTTATATGTGGTTGCATGTTATGTGTGATGTCTAGCTTGTATTGCTTCTAATTTTGTTGAATTCCATCTGCTTACTTTACACATTATACTTGAATAAGACACGTGTTCCTGTTTCTAGAACATACAATATCTGTCTATCACACCATGTTCTTACATCAAATTACTAATGTTGTGTAACCTGCAACAATCACTTATCATAAGACACGTTTGACTTCGGAGTGTCATATAGGTTACATCTCACATTCTTTTCTAGCTTGTACTACTAATTTGTTGAAATGGCACTTATGACGAGACAGTTTTAACTTGGTAGAGTGATATTCGTTGCATCTTTCATATGGTGTCTAGCTTTCATTGCTTCTAATTTGTTGAAATGCCTTCTCCTTAGTTTACACATCATAAGCTGTGAATATGCAATGCTGTGAATATGCAATGGCACTAATGACGAGAGATCTCTAACATGGTAGTGTGATGTTGTTTGCATCTTGCATATGATTTATTTCTTGTACTGCTTCACATTTGTTTAAACGCCATTTATGCTGAGACACTGTTAACTTGGCAGAGCGATATTTGTAGCATCTTTCATATGGTGTCTACCTTCCGTTGCATTGCTTCTAATTTGGTGAAATGTCTTCTTCTTAGTTTACACATCATAGTTCTGGTTATCTCTTTCATCCTGTTTTTCATACATATTACATCCTCCTATCATGTGGTTGTCTAACATCAAAGTTCAGTTCGTCTGCATCACGCATCAATTTGTTCTGAAGAACTAAATTGTTATTTGTTTTTCTTGTCGGCTTGACTTAACATGGCACAGAGAAAGAGGAAGAAACACAGAATGGAAGG
>NW_025242956.1:0-3010 GCF_018294505.1 Triticum aestivum
AAGTGCAAAATTATCCATGTTCAGTCTGATTGGGGGGGGGGGGCGAATATCGCAATCTTAATACCTTCTTCCAGAAGCTTGGCATCTCTCATCATGTGTCTTGTCCTCATACACATCAGCAGAACGGTGCAGCTGAGCGCAAGCACCGTCACATAGTTGAAACTGGCTTAACACTGCTCGCACATGCCTCTGTCCCATTTCGGTTCTGGAGTGATGCTTTTGTTACTGCTTGTTTTTTGATAAACAGGCTTCCCACACGACTTCTTCACATGAAATCTCCCCTAGAGGTATTATTTCATGAAACTCCAGATTACTCTCTTCTCAAAGTGTTTGGTTGTGCGTGTTGGCCACACCTTCGACCATACAATAAGCATAAACTCGAGTATCGATCTAAGAAATGTGTGTTTCTCGGATACAGTCCTCTTCACAAAGGTTATAAGTGTCTCCACATTCCGACGAATCGTGTTTACATTTCACGTGATGTTGTCTTTGATGAGACTGTTTTCCCTTTTTCCACGCTCTCACCATCCACTGATACTTCCTCTACCGAGTTGCACTCCTTTCCAGTTTTGCCTGATCAATTTGTAGATGCTGCATATTCTCCTCTGTTATTGCCTAACCATGGTGCAGGAACTGGACGGGGCGCTCGCCTTGAGCTTCTTCACGATGACATGGTTGCTACGACACCAACTGCAGTCGTGACGTCGGATGGGTCACTTGACGGGGCGCTTGACGACGATCGCACGTGCATGCCCCATGCACGTGGATCGGGTGGGGCGGCTACCGCGCCTAACCCGGTCTTGCCTAGCCCGGCTGCCATGCCCGGGCCGACAGCTTCCCCGGCCTCTGCCCCGCATGGGCAGTCCTCGCCGGCTCCAGGCCCAGCATCGCCTGGCCCGCCTTCGCCAGTCACTCGGGGCATACAGAGCCCATGGACTCTCCCTCGGCAGAGCCTGTGGACTCGCCTGCTGGTGTGTCTTCCGTGCTGTTCCCAGACGTTGGCTCTCGTGTCGTGGTGGCTTCTCCGACACCTCCACCGCCTGTCATACTACGCCCTCATACGCGCAACAAGAGTGGCATTGTCAAGCCTCTCAAGCGCACGGATGGTACGGTCGCATGGCTTGCGGCCTGTGTTGCTCGTGCTGAGGCCGATCCTATGGCTGAACCGCGACATTTTCAGGCAGCGCTTGGCATTCCACACTGGCGCGCTGCTATGGAACAGGAGATTCATGCTCTTCGAAAGAATAATACCTGGCGATTGGTTCCACCTCCATCTGGTGTCAATGTTATTGATTCTAAATGGGTGTTCAAGGTGAAGAAACATGCTGACGGGTCCATTGAGAGGTACAAGGCACGCCTGGTGGCCAAAGGATTTAAACAAAGGTATGGCCTTGATTATGAAGATACGTTTAGTCCTGTTATTAAACCTACAACTATTCGTGTTCTTCTTTCGCTGGCTGTTACTCGAGGCTGGTCACTTTGTCAGCTTGATGTCCAGAATGCTTTTCTTCATGGAGTTCTAGAAGAAGAGGTCTATATGCGTCAGCCACCAGGCTTTGTTGACTCTGCTCAGCCACATTATCTGTGTCGCCTCGACAAGGCTCTCTATGGTCTGAAGCAAGCTCCTCGTGCGTGGCATGCACGTCTTGGCGCTGCTCTTCGTGCACACGGGTTTGTACCATCTACAGCAGACACGTCTCTATTCATTCTCCAGCGACCTGAGGTGACCATGTACATTCTGGTCTATGTTGATGACATCATACTTGTCAGTTCATCCGTCACTGCTGCAGATCGACTTGTGGTTTCTCTAGGGGCTGTTTTTGCTGTCAAGGATCTTGGGAGACTGCACTATTTTTTGGGCCTAGAGGTTCTTCATTCTGACAGTGGTTTGACTCTCACTCAGCAGAAGTACTCTCAGGATCTATTACGCCGTGCGGGTATGATGCAGTGTAAAACTGCTACCACTCCTATGTCCTCCACAGACAAATTGTCAGCTTTTGATGGGGACTTGCTCTCCTCTGAGGATGCCACTGAGTACCGCAATCGTTGGTGGACTGCAATACTTGCTCGTTACTCGACCAGATATATCATTTGCAGTTAAACGTGTGTGTCAGTACCTCCATGCACCGCGTAATCCTCATTGGACGGCTGTTAAGCGCATTCTGCGCTATGTTCGACACACTGCTTCATATGGTCTACATCTGCAGCCTGCGACTTCTGGTTTGATCTCAGCCTTCTCTGATGCGGATTGGGCTGGTAGTCCCGATGATAGGCGATCCACGGGGGGACATGCTGTGTTCCTTGGTCCTAACTTGATCGCCTGGCAAGCTCGCAAGCAAGCTACCGTGTCTCGGAGTTGTACTGAAGCTGAGTACAAAGCAGTTGCTAATGCCACGGCTGAGATCATATGGGTGCAATCATTGCTTCGAGAGTTGAAGGTCTCTCAAGCCCAACCGCCTGTTCTTTGGTGTGATAACATCGGTGCTACATACCCTTCATCCAATCCAGTATTTCATGCCCGAACAAAACACATCGAAGTTGATTATCATTTTGTGAGAGAACGCGTTGCACAGAAACTACTTCAGATCAAGTTTGTTTCTTCTAAGGATCAGCTTGCTGACATTTTCACTAAACCCTTGCCCTTACCTTCTTTTGAAGGATGTCGACACAATCTTAACCTCCTGAGTGTTTCAGGACATAGTTAAGATTGAGGGAGGGTGTTAGACTAGGTATATTGTATATATACGTGTTGTAACACAATACCTGTACCTGTATGTTCTCTCCTATATATACATAACAGCCGTACCCGCTTAGGGTATCGAGTATTGTTCAAACCCTAGTTTGTCTAATAGTATGGCCGACGTCCGTCATAAGGAAACTGTGTTAGAATTAGAGATATATTCCTGTAATCTCAAACTAATTCTATCTCTTCCTCTCCCGTAGCTTCTCCTATCTCCTTTGTAACAAACCGAATCCCCTAGAGATCGGTAAACTCCTTGTAAGCCACGAC
>NW_025242957.1:0-3010 GCF_018294505.1 Triticum aestivum
CCGACCCAGATCCATCTTCAAGTCAGATCAAATCCAACCTGTAAGTCGTATGCAATCTCGTAGTACCTTCCATCCAGTGCGACCCCTTAGTTTCACGTCCACTTGGTTGCAGGCTAAATCTCATCCAGCTTGCATACTAGGTAGCGGCCACTAGCAAAACTTGTCAGCCACCAAGTGTATGATGAAGCCGATTTGGCTAACATGTACAACATGCCCCACTTTTGTTCCTTATGCCAACGCCATTGTCCCGCCATCCATCTCTTTCTCCGCAGAAGGCGCCCTACCCTCTCATCCTGGATCGTAGGACGTCGAGCCATTGACAGGCAGAACAACTCAACCCTGAGCCCATATGGACAGGAGCAACATGTTACCAGGGGGAGGATGACAAGCATGATGACATCACCTCGCAAAGAAAATCCCTACATTGCCACCGCCTCTGGCCAAGATAAAAAGGCCCACCGTAAGATGCCGAGAAGGAACATCATTGAAGAGCCACCAGCAGACTACCACCCTACAATCCAAATGTGGTGTCTTTAAGAAGAAAATGATGTTGTGGCACCCTCTCACCGTCGCGACCCAATCCACGAGATTTCTGACCTTCACCCTAAACCAGGAGGTGGAGGTTGTGGGATGGAATTTGATGTCGCCTTCAAGAAGTAGAGCGATGACCGGAGCACCTCCGACATTGTGACCGCCTCTGCCGATCAACGGTTTCAACCGATCTAGACCCCCTAACCCCAACACCCCGAACAACAACCAGATCCGTCCACACGGAGGTCGCCGACATCTTGGGACGGACTGGAAGGCGGAAGGACGCGGAAGGGCATCATCTTCAGATCGGCACCACGGGCTAACGGGGTGGCCTAGGTCCGAGATCCACACTCTCTGCTGTATCGCCACCTGCGCGACCAAGAATGGCACCTTACAAGATCATTTCCATCTCCCCCATCGCCGAAAATGAGGAGCCATCACCGAAAGTGGCCGCCACCACTACTACACCGCTGCACGCGCGAACCACCACAAGGCATCGCTGCTCGCGTTACGAGTGGCTAGATAGGATTTAGATCGGACACCTCGTCTTAGCCCCCGCTGGTGCAGCCGCCTCCCAGCCCATAATCAACCGGATCCGCGCGCTCCCGCCGCCTCCTAGCCCATCAGCAATCGGATCCGCGCATCCGTGCCGCCGAGGAGCCTACTGGACCCGCACCCCCACGACAAGCTGACCCATGCCATCTAGATCTCGATCAGGGGAGGGAGGATGAGGCCCCACCGTGCCAACGTCCCAGGGCCTTCGCTTGGCCAACGCCCTTCAGCGGCGGCGACGAGTGGCCGAGAGGAAGCCTGGCGCCGGCGACGGAGTAAGGGCTCCCTATGCGCGCACTGGCCCGTCACCGATGTGGCTGGCAGTTTATTGGGAGTGGTCGAACGCCAAGTTCTAGGGCAACATGTTCCTCATTAAGGAGTAATAGCCGAATTGTCATTGATTTTTTGGCGAAATTTCAAATACGAGGCTATAGCTTTACTGTAGTGTCGCTATTATTTTTGGATAGCCTACTCGCTAAAGCTAAGCACTTTGGACACTAAGCTGAAAAATACACTAATTGCTCACTAATTACAGCGACAGCGTTTAATTTCGACTCATTTAGCACCGCTAAGCCACTGCAGCCAGAGAGGGGCACAAGTGTACTGTATTCCACAAAGCCACCCATCTGCCTTATTCTTCCTTATTGTTTTTAATCTATATGATGCAGTGACGCGAAGCTTGCTTATTGAACTAATATGTCTGATCGGTGTTTTTTTAATGTCTGGACATGTGCATGTCAAGTATATGTGATATATCATATATGATGTCTAATTTTATGTTTATTTTTTTTCAAACATTACTTAGAAAAACGCTAAATTGTGTTTAGCATCGTCATAGATTTTCACAACTTCTGGCATAGCCCGCTATTTAAAATATTATTTTCTTCCCATATAGTTTACACGCACGCTTACTAGTTCAGACGTGATGAGTTTTCCCTTAAAGACAATGTAATTGCAGAACTACAGCAGAAGGCATGTGAGATCAGCAGCACCGTATCATCTGTGCCTTTCTTCAGTCATGATTTCACTCACTGACCAACCACTCTGAAGTTTGAGCAAGAAGCATCTCTCCACCAACAGGCCATCAAATCAGCAAATATAGAAGGTAGTTACATCTTCATCCCGGAGTCTGTCCATTCTAAATGGTTGCCTTTTCCGATATCGTACTCTTCGAACTAAGATTTATGCTGAGCATATGATTTCAACAGCCCTCAAGTATGGCCATGGCTTTGGCAATATTCAATGAATATGCTGGGGTGCTTTCCAACGTCAATGCATGTCGCGAATTCTTCAGCTGGACTGCATCAGTTATAACGGCCACTCGTTCCTCACGGAACACCTCAGAGTTGTCAGATGAAGACAAGACAGCTGCCCATCAACAGACCGAAGAGGAAATTGAGCGGCTGAAGGATGATCTTTGGAAGCTGGAGACAACAATGCCCAAGATGCTTGACCTCATTGATCGGGTCGAATACCAAAGCCACAAGAAACAAGCGGCTGATCTCCTCCCGCATATCAAGGATGCAGTCTTCGAAGCGGAGGACCTGCTTGACGAGCTTGATTATGATGCACTCAAGTGGAAAGTTGAGTGCAGCAAGAATTTGGGGCTAGACCAATTGCGTGATACATGTCTGGAATTCTACGACAGTGTCAGATCTAATGATTACATCAGAAAAGTCAACAGAATTCAAAAAAATCTAGATCATGTCCATAAGCAGTCCATGGAAATGGGCTTGCACCAAGCACCACTAAAGTTTGATAAATCTGTTAGGCCAGAAACAACTTCCTACTTTAACTGTGAGGAAAAAATGATTGGCCGTGAAAAAGAAATGAAGGAGTTGGTGGGAAAACTAGGAGTTCATTCACGGAAGAGAGGAAGGACTGAAAGCAAAGCAAGAATGACCGAGTTGCATGTGTTTTCCATTGT
>NW_025242958.1:0-3009 GCF_018294505.1 Triticum aestivum
GAGACTCGGACTGGCATCGAGACCGGCGCTGAGACTGAGACCAACGCTGCCTCGGGGAGCAGAGCCGGTGTAGAACCGAAAGCAAAGAGGCAACGGCTTCCTAACAAACTCAGGACTACTAGACTGGTGGTCACGGAGGTGGACGACGACATTTTTGAGCCAAAGGCGCCCGAGGAAGCGTGCAGGTGTTACGACAATCAAATAGGCTGCATCATACGGACAACCGCCACCATCAACGATGACAAACTATAGAAGATAGATAATATGAGGCCCTCCCTCCTAAAGAAGTTTCACCAGATATTCTTATTCCCGGGTCGGAATGAAAAGGATTATAAAGATCCAGATAAGGACCCGATAATGAAGAAGATAAACAAACACGCCAGACCAAGTTTAGCGACGCGTTGGCCGCTTGGAAAACAAGGGTGAAAGCAAGGATCATCGACAAGAAGGAACCCTACTCTGAGATTGTAAAGGATAATCCGACAATCACGGAAGAGCAGTTTCAAATATTCAAGGCGACTTGTGAGACTGAAGCTGCCCAAAAAAAGTCTAAGTACATGAAGGGGCTTCAAGAGAGGAACATTGGGAGCCACCACCTCGGAAGCTGTGGTTACGGCGGGAAGAGGTCCAAATGGGCCAAGGAGGACGCGGAAGCCGCGAGTCTGGGCATCCCAGACCCCTTGGCGGAGTTCACTGTCCCGCAGGAGCGTGACATCCTCAGGGTCCGGCACCGTTGGGACCCAGTGAAGAAGATTTACGAGACAAACACGGTCACGACAGAGTTCATTAGACTGCTGGTAATTTTAGTTTTTGATCAATTCGACTACACACGTTAGTCATATTTGTAAATGATCCTTGTGCCTTTTGCAGAGAGAGCAGCACAGGATTGCGGCCGAAAGCGACCCGCCGTCTGAGGCATTGGCGAGGCCCAAGTGGGACACTCCATTCAACCGGGCGTTGAACATATTGAAACGACTCCCGGTGGAGACTCGACCATCGTATGGACGCGTGCACGGTGTCGGAGACGGCGCCACGTGAAAGAAGTACTACCATGAGACCACGGAGGCGAGAAAGGAAAGACGGAGGTTAACTGAAGAAAACATCAACAAGAAGGTTGAGATTGCGGTTGAGAAGAAATCATCTCAGATAGTCGCAATAGTGGTAGCTGCCGCAAAACAGGTGGTTGTAGATATGTCTACTTCCTTGGTTTCGGCCATTTTCAATTGGACCAGGCAAAATCCAAAAAAAAATGCAGCGGACTTTCCCCTTGCTGACTTCTTGGGGAACGTTGCACCAGCACCTGCTCCCGCACCTGCTCCCGCACCGGATCCCGCACCTGCTCCGGCACTGGCTCCGGCACCGGACGTGCTCGGCGGTGCTTCGTCTTTGGCTGAGCTCGACGCCCTCACGGTATCTGTCACACTGGCCCCCTTCAATAAATGTATAATCTCCCGTTTTCATTGCCTTTCGGATGTCTCACGTCGTAGACTTTTCTTTGCAGGCGGACGAAACCCCATGCACCATATTGTACACCATCAGCGACCAAAAGGTGGACGTGGGGAAGGCGACGATAATGGAGCCGAAGGAACCATTGTTCCACAGCCGGCCGATGCCCCCGAACGTCTTCAAGGTTTCCGTGGCCAGTGTCAAACCGGACCACGAGAATTTGCCTCCTCTGATACTAGTGGGGGATGACGACGAGACCCCACGGCGGCTTGGTGATTGTTGCAATGGGTGGGTCCTCTTGTGGCCAAAGAGTCTACTTCATCTGGAGGCGGCCGGGAGCACACACACGAGCACAGCAACAAGGTATGAACATCAACACACCACCTACCCAATTAGCGTCGGGTGTCGGGTTGGGTGATAGCGGATGCGGTAAGGAAGAGGCTCCATTAGTCGCTGATGACGTCGCCATGGATGAGGATGAGCATGACGATGGCACTCAACAGTATGTCTATACTGCACCTACTCAGGGTTTGAGCGTCATGAGTCGGTGCCTGAATTGCCGTCTACGGAGGCTGAACGTATTATGGATGACCTTCCGGTAGTAAAGAAGTTTAGGAAGAGAGCGAGGAAAGGCAAAAAAGCTGATTCTATGATCCAGCTGCCTCAGCAGCCTCGACTTCAGGACCGTATAGATATCCCCGATGCGGATAAATGGCATATCCCCGGTCAACCAATCCTACCCGCAAGAGCGCTAGGGGCCAGATACGGCGATCTAAGGAGACTTCATGACGATGTGCTGCGGATAGAGAAAGGCCTCATCGCCTCGAAAGATCCAGCATATCCAGTCTACGTGGTTAAAGTTCTGCGGCAATTGTCGTACGTTGACTGCTTCCCCGCGGATAAGTTCTTCCTTCGGTTCGATGTATTTGCAAGTAATCGAGACTTGTATCGCAATTTTCGAGATGATGACGAGAGACCACTTTGTGTTGGATGATGATTATGATGATGACATGATTTGATGAGACTAGTTGTATGTATATGCTATGATTACATTTGTATAAAGCCTATTCAAATACAAAACAAATATGCAGGAAAAAAACTAATAAAACTAGTAGTAGCGATGGGCAAAAGTTAGCAGTAGCGCCGCCTTACCAGTAGCGCTGCCCTGTAAAAAGCGCTGCAGATAATATCAGTAGCGCTCTTCACATAAGCGCGCTGCAGCTATCCATGTATAGCAGTAGCGTGGGATGGCAGGCGCTACTGCTACACGTTAGATGTAGCGCCTTATCAGTAGCGCATCGCCCCGCGCTACTGATAGGCCTAAAACCCACACTGCTACTAGGATTTTCCCTAGTAGTGCTTGGGTCTTTGACAGATGTGTGTTCCTGCGAGATGGTTAGGTACGAGTGCTCTGCGTCCTCAGGTCCCGGCCCTCGAGCGAGCTCAGCCACCACTGGTATTCCTGGTCACGATGCCGTGGTCAAGGCCAGGAGGTGAGGGCTGGAGAGCCAGTAAGAGCTCCAGAGTCGCGATGCTCAGGAGCCCCCCTTTTAACGCGCAAGC
>NW_025242959.1:0-3009 GCF_018294505.1 Triticum aestivum
ACTAAGTTGCTACCATAATCATATTATTTTCTAGCCATGTTACCAATTCATTAAATTTATTTGTTTTTGTGTGTATTCTCTATGCTAAGGGGCTTTTAACTTCCGGTCAACACCCACTTCTGTTTCTGTGTCCGCTCTGTCTTCGCTCTGTGTCTGTTGTCGATGGTATATATTTTCGTATTCATTTACGGGGTTTATGTATTTGTTTCTGCTTCTGAAAAAAATGAAAAGAAATGTGGTAGCACTCAGTTCAGTTCAGTTTGTTTCCACTCCGTTTTACTCCCTACTTCCCACACGACACGGAAACCGACGGCGACAGGTCCTCCCGTCACACATGCAGGGCAAAACGAGTTCGTGTGCGATCGGGCTAGCCATCGTAGACAATTATACAGGCCCAATCATTTATGTTCGTACGTACATCCCATACAGTGATTCCGAGAAAGATGTTTTCGTTCCTATGTATATCACACACGATTTTTTTATGCGGAAATGTTTGTGGAAGGTGGTCTAATGCAAACATTGTCGGTAGAAAGTCGTGTGTGATTATTCATTGATCCAACACACATACTTCCTAGAAACCGTGTGGGTTTGTTTGAGTTCATCGCCCACAGTGATGTCTAAGAAGCCGTATGCAATAGAAACCCCAATAATCGGGCTAATTGACCTATTATTCATAATTCATTTAGTAGTAAAATTAACATTTCATATCGAACACATCATATATTTCATATTCGTATTACGGCAACCAGCATTTCATAATTGAATTATATCAGATAGCTTCAACACTCACTTACACCATATAGGCATAGCTAGGTACGCCATTACACAACAACACCAAGTTTCATTGGAACATCTAAAACCTTTCAAAAGTAACGTCATACACGGTGAATAGATAGAAATTTCATGTGGAAAACTGCTGAAGTGGAAGACGAATATTGAGCCTTCAGTGATGTTGATTGTCCTTTCAACTTTAGGCCAGTGGCTGTGGATAATTGCCTGCCCAACCTTCCTCCTCGTGAGGAAGAGTTTAATATTTTACCATGGGTGTTGAATGAATACCTTCCTTGCCTCTTGACCATGCAGGTGGTCTGAGAGGTAATCATCGGTGAACTGCTTTAAAAAGGACAGAAAATAGAGATATGCATAAATATATGTTCTAAATTTTGAAATGGCGCCAAAGGAAAAAAACAAGGTGAGTTAGTACCATTCTATAGTTGAAGGATGTCTTATTCATTGTGCAAACAAAGATCTTTTTGTTATTTGTTGCTAGTTTCTTTATCCGAACAATCTTGTTGACTTGACTGATATTCATGGACATCTCATTTCCCCATATGCAAAGTGGGTCGAACAGTGGGTCTAAACCTTTGACAACCGGACCTACATGTGCAAGACCAAATGATTAAAAACCTAAATATTAGAATGATTCCTGCAATTGCTAAATAATATGTTGTTGGACGTAGGACCATGCATGTGCAAACCTCGATGGTAAACCTCATCATTGCCTCCCATTGTTTTCCTGCAACACATATAAGGCAGATATTTATCAGGTTAAGTGAGAGTTGGCATGGGATCAGTAAAATATGTTAATGAAAAATTAAACAAATTGCAGATCCAGCAAATTAATTTAAGCCGCATGGAAAAGCCAATTAACCAAACAAAACATGCTAAACAACTTGGAAATATAGCAATTGTATATGCTTCTCATGTATTTAGTATAGCCAAATTCGATTTATTTCTCACATGCATAACAATATAAAATTGTATCCACAATAAATGAACATCACATTGCAGAATTGAACCAAACAGTTAACTGGACAACACAACAAATGAACCAAAAACTGAGCACCACATTGCTGAATAAAACGTACACTAGAAGATCAAACTGTTAACCAAACAAAGCATGCTTAAGAACTACTAGGAAATATATCAATTGTTGAACCAAGCTGTTAATTGAACATCATATTTCAGAAGATCAGATTGCATGTTAACATTACAAAGGACAATTCACTAGAAGGCATCGGTAGTGGCCTCGAGAGAACACCACGAACTGTCGCTTAAAGCAGCCAACCGTGTGGCGGTGTTCGCGCGCAAGGCATCCATGGTGGCCTCGACGGCGAGGTGCTCCTCCAAGATCTGGCGGTCAGCACACATGGCAGCCACCGCGACCTCATTCACACGTGCGGCCGCGATTTGCTTCTCCGCTGCTAGATGCTCATTGCGCTCTTGGCCATACTGCGTGCAAAATGGCTCTGGGTGGCGCTTATTTGAAGGATGAGGCAGCGATTTGGGTGGAAGGTGTCGCGCCGGCGGTCGGGGCATGTGGGATGGAGAATGAGGAGGAGAATGGGGGTGGGGTGTGAATTACCTGACTATATCGACAAGGCCGCATAGCAGGAAGGAGCATCGCCGGCGAGGAGGTGGCGTTGCAAGCAAGCAGTGAAGGTTTGAACTTAGAAATGAAGGAGGAAATAGTGGAAATGTGTCTTTTGATCGGGGGAGGAGGCGGGGAGCAGGAAGGAGTGTCGCCGGCGAGGAGCCGGCGCTGCAAGCAAGAATTGAGTTTCTAGGCATTTTCATTTCTTGCTCCCGTGCACCAGAATGGGTGAAAAAATAATATATGTGTCCTTGGGTGAATGTTAGGTCCCATGCGAGAAATGAGAATGAATTTCAAATATCTGGCCGTCGTGGCTCGGCCACAAACATTGAGAAACTTGGTTTTAAAATTCCTATAAATCTAAACCTCGCCTGAAAATCATGAAACTTGGCAATGGTGTTACGCCATGACGATGCCAACATGTTGTGGTAAAACTTTCGTCCTATTTGGAAAAAGTTATGGTATAAACTTCTCACAAACCTGTGCTCCTCTCAAAAAGCCTCATGGTTCCGAGAGGAAACATGTCACCTTTGTATGCTGAATGACATACACTGCCTCTTCCTGCCTTGATTTATTTTCCAAAGGCAACATGCAACTATAGAAGTGTCATCGGCGTCGGCGTCCTTGGACTTGTA
>NW_025242960.1:0-3009 GCF_018294505.1 Triticum aestivum
AGGAATGAATAATGATGGTGAGAAGTATCACTGCACCAAGAATTCATAAGATGATGTGTAATTCCTATGACTTTGTTGACATAAAGAGGGTAATACTTCAGGGTATAACAGAACAAAAACTGGATTACTATTTTGATCTGCGCAGTATGACTACTTTGACCCAATCCTAGATATGGATGAGGTACTGGAGTTCATTTATCCTAGTCATTCTGGGATAGAATGGCTTGACGGAACACAAGAATAATAGGCATCAATGAACGATTGCACGCATACTCTTGACTATCAATTGGTAGACGAGGGTCGGAAGACAACTAAAGCGGGAGAACTCAAAGGAACATACGGTTTTCTGAGTAGTGGATGCATAGGTTAGTATGTCGAAACAAGTTCAACAAGTTTCATCCGGATAACCCATGCAGAAAAGTAGAACTGGCAGAGTCGCAATATAGAATGGAGAACTCATCGAGGGCACTCCTGTTGTGATCTTTTGATCCAACAAACTTCCTCTATAAAGTGGTTCATAGTATTTGGAAGAAGGAAATACCACGAACTTCGAGGAATATTGCAAAGGTTACTAATTTCCTAAAGGAACTAGCAAACACTAACAACATGAAGTAGGTAGAGTGAATCTCGGGTCAGAAGCCCAGGAATAGAAAAACTACCAACTAAATGGCATCACGGGATGCTTTCGAGAATGATGGCCATGATCATCACACTGGAACACAAAACATGGCTAGATTACTAGGTGATACTCTAGACATCTAGGGTCATAATAATAGCTCCAACATATACGTCGAGGAAATAGAGTACCTCAACTCACCGTTTAGTGTGGTTAACCTGGCCAGAAAGGTCATCGAAAACAGAGGGAAAGGATTTTGCAATTGCATCAGATTATTGTAGAAACCTGGGATGACTCGGACAGCATAACGGTTGTAAATGCTCAAAAGATTTGAGACATGCTACAAAAATGGTGGCATAGCCACTTAGAAGCACAATATCAAGGTTCTGAGATCAATAGTTAACATACAGAAGTAGTAGAAACTGGACTGAGGCTTAAATCCAACAATCTTATAGGACTACGGATTAGTAACACGTGATCCTGATAGAAAGAAGAGAAAACCTAGTTCCTTAACCCCGTAGGAAAGATAAGATGACTCAGATCAGAAGGGCAAAAGGTATAAGGAGTAAAAAGAGCCTTACGTTCCATCCCACAATCAATTCCCCTACATATAACTAAAGCATTTCTAGACTCAACTTCGACCAGTTTGGCTTGGTAATCATACAGGCAGTCAAGCTCTGATACCAAAACTGTCAGGACCCCGCTCCTAGGTCACACCGATCTAGCATGTAACACATCATATCACTTTGCGGCCTCACACACGGTATTCCCACGGGTGCCACCTTACCTGGCCCGGGACCGTTTACACCTTTTGGCTCACGTATATGATAGTGTTGCTAGCATCCATATGACAAAGAACCCGGGCTGATATGGCTAGTTGTGAACCCAAAGTGGCACTAACTTACAGGGACAGGCATACACGACCCAACAACGAACGTGTCGGTCATCAACGAGTGAATCTGGGCTGTAGCAACTGGGCTAGCAGGACTACGGTAAACTGGGCTGTAGCAGGCTAACAGGACTCCGGTAGACACCGCGTGACATTTCCCCAATGGGACAGACACAGGAACAAAGAAGGACACATGCCGGGCAGCCTAAGTGTTTCGTAGAAGTAGCAAGCTACCAAGGCTCAGTGGAAGCACTAGGAGACATTTCCCGGTAAGAGTGGCTACCAAGGATAAACAACTAGATAGTCAGATCACACACATACCAAGCATTTCAATAACATACACACAATATGCTCGATATGTGCAAATACAACATGGCATCACAACATGACTCTACATCTCAAGTATTTTATTCAATAGCCTCCGAGGAGTGAGATATTACAATCATGGGTCTCATGACACAACAATCAGAGAATAGAAGTCAAAGCACTTGCGGAAGCTTAAGATGTCTGAGTACAGACATCTACAAATGAAAAAGGCTGAGAAGCCTGACTATCTACCAGATCCTGCCGAGGGCACAAGATCGTAGCTGAGGTAACAAGCTAAACGTTGAAGTCCACATGGAACTACTAGCGAGACTGAAGTCTCTCTGCAAAATCATAAATTAAGCAACATGAGTACAAATGTACCCAACAAGACTTACATCAGAACTAACTACATATGCATCAGTATCAACAAAAGGGATGGTGGGGTTTAACTGCAGCAAGCCAGCTTTGACTCGGTGGCTATCCTGAACTACAACTGCAAGTAACTGTTTCGAGGTGGCGCACACGAGTCCACATATTCACCATATCAATACACCACTATGGACCCTCTCCCGTCTCCCTACGAGAACGCCATCCATAGCGCTCACACTTATCTTGCGTATTTTAGAGTATCTACTTTCTCTTGTCTATGAACTGTACAGGCAACCCAGAAGTCCTTTACCGCGGACATGGCTATTCGAATAGATCATATTAACCCTGCAGGGATGTACTTCTTCACACACGCTCTCGCCACTTACCGCCATGTACACCTCGTGTATCTCGGCAACCTTCAAGCGGAAGCCTGGCGAGGGAATCGGCCACGACCTAACTAACCACACAAGTCTCTCGTCCAGGTTTATCGCCTATTCGGGTTCCATCCGCAAGGAGATTCGGCCGGGGTGTCGCTCACGGACCCAAATGATGTGTGCAGGGTTCCCAAGCCCACCTCGACGGTGCCTAGTCTGTCCCAAGCCCACCTGTACCAGGTGCCACTTGGTAGACTACTAACACTACCTACAAACACCAAAAACTAGTTGCAACTCCTGGACAGAGATCAAGTTGATTAATAAGTTGAGAGAGCTTGGAGCGCCCGGAGCCCAATGTGTGGTAGTAAATGTTCATGGATCACAAACACAGAACTCAGTTCCTAAGGACGGCTTCAATGAGACAACCCACCATGTACTCCTACATGGCCTCTCAC
>NW_025242961.1:0-3009 GCF_018294505.1 Triticum aestivum
CCCTGGATCTAGCCTTGCAGCAGACCGGCCCGCGATGAGGATCCGCCCCAACTGGTCGCCCTCCCCTTCGCCTTCGCCGTCGCCTTCTTCGCCTGCTCCAAAGCCGCCGTCTTCTCCTTCACCATCGTCACCGGCGAAGCAGGCACAGAGCAATAACGCTGGGATGGGGGCGAATGCAGCAGGTGAATCTGAGGAAGAGGGAGGGTAAAATGAGGGCAGACTGTTCAAAAAACTCCCCGTCCGGCGCCTTATATGAAGTCTCTTCCGTGTGGCTGACTGGTAGGCCCGGATGATCCTGTCAAATCCCACAACAGTCGCGCGCATGATACGTGGCGAAAAAGGTGGCGCGAAGATCGAGGCGTCCCTGCCTTATCCCATCCGAGTACCACGACCTCCTCCGCCTCGCGCGCTTCCCGAAATTCGGATCCCGCTAAATCCGCGAACAACAGAGCAGCTTGTCAGACCGGACATTTCCTTCGATCTGTCGCTCAGAAATCTCCAAGCTCATAAAAGTCACTCGACAGATTCCAAGAATGGATCAAGGCGACCGAAAAAGAAGTTGATGCCATCACTTAAAGTCATTGATCTAGAACAAGACACACTCATAGCACGAAAAACAGGTCGGAAGAATTCTCAACTCCTTCCTCACTCAAACCTCGATCCATTCGGGGGCTAATGATGAAGTCATGTACCTAGGGTAGGGTCATGGACCTGTCCAAGGTACCCTCCCCAAGGACATCTCTAGAAGAAACTGCCTTTCAGTCGACCTGGAAGGACTCCACTCGACGGACTCGAAGACACTCGACCATGAAGCCTCCCTCGACCACCAGGAGATCAAGAGTCACTCTGCACCCAAACGGTCTGTTATTAAGTAGTCTTTATGGTCATGATAGCACTTTATGTAGGGCGTTACCAGTAGCACCAGGCCTTAATGTACTTTAAACCCGGCATAACTGAGGGCCGGAGGGGTCTGGCAGACTCTATATAAGCCACCCCCCTCCTCAGTGTAAAGGGTTCGCACCCTTGTAATTCATACGCATATAATCCAGTCGACCGCCTCCGGGCTCCGAGACGTAGGGCTATTACTTCCTCCAAGAAGGGCCTGAACTCGTAAACACCTTGCGTACACAACTACTCCATAGCTAGGATCTTGCCTCTCCATTCCTACCCCCTATTCTACTGTCAGACTTAGAACCAAGACACCTGGTATTTTGTTCCACTCTTGCCACCCTAGTTTTCGTCATACCGGTGTTATGTTCCTTGATTTTGCATTCCTTACGCGGTTGGGTGATTTATGGGACCGACAGTTCGCTTTGAATAAAATTCCTCCAGCAAGGCCCAACCTTGGTTTTACCATTTGCCTCACCACCACCTATACCCTTCCCTTGGGTCGGCCAACCCGAGGGTCATCTTTATTTTAGCCCCCGGGCCAGTGCTTCTCTAAGTGCTGGTCCGAACCGAGCAGCCCGCGGGGCCACCTCGGGGAAACTTGAGGGATGGTTTTACTCGTAGCTTGACTTATCCGGTGTTGCCCTGAGAACGAGATATGTGCAGCTCCTATCGAGATTGTCGGCACATCGTGCGGCTTTGCTGGTCTTGTTTTACCATTGTCGAAATGTCTTGTAAACCGGGATTCCAAGACTGATCGGGTCTTCCTGGGGGAAGGAATATCCTTCGTTAACCGTGAGAGCTTGTGATGGGCTAAGTTGGGACACCCTTGCAGGGTATAAACTTTCGAGAGCCATGCCCGCGGTTATGTGGCAGAAGGGAATTTGTTAATGTTCGGTTGTAGATAACTTGACACCAGATTTGAATTAAAACACATCAACCGTGTGTGCAGCCGTGATGGTCTCTTTTCGGCGGAGTCCAGGAAGTGAACATGGTTTTGGGTTATGTCTGAATGTAAGTTGTTTCAGGATCACTTCTTGATCACTTCTAGCTTCTTGACCGTTCTGTTGTTTCTCTTCTCGCTCTTATTTGCATATGTTAGCCACCATATATGCTTAGTCGCTGCTGCAACCTCACCACTTTACCCCTTCCTTTCCCATTAAGCTTTGCTAGTCCTGATACCCATGGTAATGGGATTGCTGAGTCCTCGTGGCTCACAGATTACTACAACAATAGTTGCAGGTACAGGTTATGCAATGATCATGACGTGAGAGCGATGTTTGCTTGTTTTGGAGTTCTTCTTCTGCTTCTTCTTCGACCAGGGGATAGGTTCCTGGTTGGCAGCCTGGGCTAGCAGGGTGGATGTCGGTTGAGTTTCTGTTTGTGTTTCATCCATAGTCAGATGGTGCTCTTATGTAAGTTGATGTTGTATTCATGTGGCATTGGATGCCTTTTGTATGTATCCCCATCTATTATGTAATGTTGATTTAATGATATCCACCTTGCCAAAGCGTGTCAATATGTGGTTCTATCCTTGTGTGGACCTTCGAGTCTCTTTAGGATAGTATCGCATATTGGGCGTGACAAGTTGGTATCAGAGCCTCGACCGACCCTAGGAGCCCCCTTGATTGATCGTGTAGTTGGCCGTTGTCGATTCTAGAAGAAAACTATTTCTGAGTATAGTTATATCGGAGAGTAGGAATTCTTTTTACTCCTTAGCCCCTTTGTCGCTCTGGTGAGGAATCTTGACGTAGGTGTTTTGAATTACTCCTCTTCTTTTCAAACTTTCTTTAGGATCACGCAGTTGGTTTTTCGGTCATTGGTTCTTAGCTCTTTTATCCGGTGCATTTCTTGTCAAGTTGACTCGAGCCTCTTCATCGATGCCAAGTTCAATCCTCAATTGTTTTCTTTTCCCACCCGCCACCTCTTTTCTTCCCGGAACCGGAGTCCGTAATCGAGTATCCATCCTACTCGTGCGAAGCATTTGCATTCTTTCAACCGGTGTTTTCCTCCTGAAGTAATTCACTAGTTTTCCCCTTCCAAGTTGCCTTTGTTTTTCCCTCCCTCCCACCCTTTTTCTTCCCAGAGTCTAACTCTCTCTCAACCATCAATTTCATTCGT
>NW_025242962.1:0-3009 GCF_018294505.1 Triticum aestivum
AATAAATTTGGCTTTAGAATTTTTTTGGATGAAGTGGAATTTTACATGTCTGTTAATGAAATAAAAAGTCCTCATTTCGCATCCTCATAATTATATAAACTGCTATTTATAGATCCTACATCACCTAATTATAAGATTTTTACAGGTGTTGTAGAGTAGTACCATACAGTTTAATACAAGAGATTACGTCATTCCATTTAGAGGGTATTAAATTAATGGTAATGTTTGTATTAATTTGATTGTCTTATGAGCTACTTCTGTGGCATCTGACTGGGTCAATCACTACACTGTCATGTGTTAGGTATTGTGAAATGACCTTATCTCCACATAACCTTTCTGACATGCCACCTTACAGCACACTGCGTGCTAGAACAAAGTATTTATTATTTGAGTCTGATTGTTTATTCTAAATATTCTTAGAAGATATAGTGTGACTGGTTGCTGTCTAACTTTGTTACCATCTTGTTTTTCCTGTGTAGGTGCTTATAAAAGAACACATGTGACGCCTAATAGGAACGTGGCGGAGCACGCCCGCGAGCTTGTCCGCGCCAATGGGGTTGCCGACATCGTCGAGGTCATTGAACAATGTTCTACTGATCCATGCCAACCGCGTAATTATTTTCTAGCTTGTTTTGTTGAAGACTGTTAGTATTTTAAAGACCATTAATTAGCTAGCTTGGTTTGGACTTTAGACTTGTATCCTGTATCTAGCTTTCATTCCGATGACATCCTATTTGGTGCTTCTCCTCATCATTCAGAGAAGCAATGAATAATGGCATGCCATACACGAAGGCTATCTCCCATATTGTTGGATCTCGAGTTTATACTTATGCAATTTCAGTTTCTTTTTTTCAGAATCTTAAAAACAGTGGCATACAATATTGTCTCACAGAACAGTACAAGCTCCTGCCTTCTAGAGAGCCGATCATACCTATCTTGTTTGATTTGATGGAGGGTTATGAAGGGAGCCAGTTCAAGAGATCATGTGCAAGTGAGTTTTTGATTTTCTTTACTATATCGTTCATATAATTTAACTCTTTATTATTATTTTATACATGGACTTATAGCTATGTTGTTTACCTTAGGAGCAGTACAATCTTAAAACATGTTTCTAATTCAAACAAAACTTGGCGACATGTTTCTAATTCGTGATGGTCTGCAAGCTATGATTTATGTGCCGATAGAAAGTTTAAATAGTTGTTTCATTTGGCAGGCCAGAAGGTGGTTTAGAATATTTTTGTTATATTCATTGTATTACTTGCTCTATCTTGAGAATGTAGTTGGTATTGGAGTATTACATATCCATCGTGAATAGTTTTAGACTATTCCATCGAATCATTTTGTCATCATGCAATTTCTATTACATGTAATGACTCAATATTATGACTCTGATGATATATATCTTCAGAAGATGATTATATTTGTTTGTTTTCTGGCATGTTGAAACACTTAAGAAGTAAATTGTTTGTTTTTCTGGCTCAAATATATTAATGAGATTTCATTGGAAAGTTAGGCAGTCAACTATGGTCATAACTTAAAAAGTTAGGTGTATGCCACACTTGCGATGTCCAGAATAGACTGTTATCCTATAATGTCTGAAAGAACTGTTTGTATTCAGTTGCAGCCCACCTAATAGGACTGCTTGATTAGATCCAAAATCAATTGTATTGGCTATTATATTTTTATAACCTGGCACTATCTCCAATAGTGTTCTTTTTTTTGGAAATTGATGGTATGCCTGACCAAGCATGATCCTAATCTAATAACTGTTACCCTTTTACAGAATAGAAAGATCCAGAAATTTTCATACCTAGAGGACCTCACCTTCTTGGTGCTCCTTGCTTACAGAAGGTACTCCTCGGGAATTTTTCCTCCAAGTCTGGGTATTTTGATCCTTTGCTATCTGTGATGGGCGAAGGGAGAGTAAGGAGGGGGATGAGGGATGGCAGAGGAGGTTAACATATATAGGTAGGCCATGCAGGGGAAGGCTGGGTAGCATATATCTTTCCAGTTCTACCATATATACTTATGTATGTTGCAGATATCTTTCCTTTTTTCATCAAACACACACCTCATGATAAATTAGAAAAGATGTCAGAAATCAGAACTTACTAAAAAATTAAATTGTTGTATTAATTAAATAAACAACTGATCATGGCAGAGAAGTTACTGATTGCATGCCATATAAAAACGAAATATCTTATTTGTATATTTAAATATTGATTATATTTTTATTATTGTCCAGTTTGAAAAGGTAAACATGAACTTTCTATATAATTTATGTGTATTTAATCAATTCAACGTGTACTATAAAAGTTGATAACAAACAAATAATCTTAAATGTTTTGTTTCTGAAAGATGGCAATTAACAGCCTTCTGATTTTGTAGTATGCACAATCAAAACACAGATGCACCTAATGCATCATCGATCTTTTGTAAGGTCAACATCGACTGGGTACGAGCAGCCGTATGTCACAAGGGGGCGTGGAACTGCTGCAGCCCATCTGTGGCAGAGCATACTCCAGCGACTTTGCCCAGGTCGGTACATCCTCTACACGACTACATGGTAGCAACTTGAAGAAAATTCTTCCTTTTTTGCTTCCATGACCTGATATCCTCCTCGCTGATGTATCGAGGCGCCGTGAGCCGGCCTCAAAGGCAGGGCCTGGGCGAAGACGTATCCCCGACGGCCAAGACAAGGCCATGGTGGTGAAGACTGTGGTGAGACAGAGCAGACTCCAGCGAATTTGACCAGCCAGGTACTTCCTCTACACGACTAAACGGTAGCAACTTGAACAAAATTTGACTTGATTAGTATAGTAGCTTAGTAGTAGTAGGTTCCTGTACTCTTATTTATGTCGAACAATCACTTCACCCGATATGCAAGCCTGGGATTATATATGTGTGTTGGTCTGTGATATTATGAGTGGTCTTACATATGTTAAGCTTGATGATATTTGCACAAACTGTGTAAGGCAAACAGACTGTTTGATTTGTTAATTTCTCTTT
>NW_025242963.1:0-3009 GCF_018294505.1 Triticum aestivum
TCACCGATACTGATGCGGAAGCCGGCCATCCAAAGCTAGCCGCATACATGCATATTTAAACAAACCAGATGAATCTCATCAAAACTTTGGTGTACATAAAACCTTATGATTTTTGGAATATTTGACCTAGACCGGACTCTAAACCTAGCTAAAATGACCGCCAACACATATTCCCCATGTCCGGCAAGCCATGGGCCCCGAAACTGAGGCTCCGCCTTTGCAACATGCAAGCGGCTAATCAACGAACGATGATGAGCCCACAAAGCTTGGCTTTAGCGGGAGCGAGAAGGGGATGGCCTTCCTAGGACCCGAGCGCCGGTGAGTTCCCATGCCCTACTCTTCCTCGCTGCCACCGACACCCGTAGATGTGCCAGCTTCGTGGTCGTGGCAACGGGGCACGAGCGTGGTGGAGCTGGTGACGTTGTCCTCGTCCTCGCTCTTGTCATAGACTTCATCCTCCGCCTCGTTGATCTCCTTGAAGGAGGCTTCTAGCTCAGCCTGATGGTGGCGGTACCGCTAGCGGTCATGGTGGATTTCGCGGGCGGTACGATAGGAGTCGACTAGGTCCAGGTATAGTGTGATGGTCGTGCTGGTGACGAGTTGCTCCTTCGCGCGCCGGTGCTCATCGAGGAGGCAAAGGTAATGCCGGCACGTGTCGTACTCCTAGTCGGCATGCGCCTGCCAGAACATGGCATCCCGCTCGGCCAACATCTTGTCGTTGTGGTGAGCATGGGTCTCGTCCATGGTAATATAGGCATGGATCGGCGAGGAGGACGGTGCTGGCACGTCGTCGGCCATGTCTTTCATTGGGACGTCCGCCTCCGGCTACCTGCCGGCCTGCCAGCCGGCAGTAATGGCGCCGATCTCCGTCTTTTGCTCGGACGAGAGGTTTTCCTAAATGGCTTTGGAGTTCGAGAAGGCCATGGAGGGTGAGATGCGGAGAGGAGAAATGGAACGAAGGAGAATGGATGCGGCTATGCCCGGTGCTGGAGTTTAAATAGCCGGCGGATAGTGGGCCCAAGATATCAAGAACGAAACCTGTAATTTCTCACCACCTCCTTTTCCTTGGGCTGATGCATTATAATCATATAATCTTGGCATTCTAGATGTAGATGATATTTCTCCGTAAATTTGGACAAAGTTTATGAGAATTGATATTTCAAAAAAAAAGCACAACATTATGAAATATCTCGGGTATTATAGTTTCTCTGCTCGTAGTATTAATTAGGTGATACCCCGCACGTTGTTGCGAGAGAGTTTGCAACACATTTCAATGAGATTCCTTGTATGAGACAAAAATATTTTGAGTAATAATATAAGGGGTAGAACTGAAAATATGTTTTATTTTTGTATAGTTGCATAATATTTATTAAATATAAATATCACAATAGAAAGGAATTTCCCATGCATATTTGCATGTGGAGGTGAGTCTTTTCCATGCATGTTGCATGATGTGGCATGCTTGCATGTTTAGAGAAATAGGTTAGTGTGTGTGGGATTTTTTCATGCATGTTACATGATGAGGTGACATGTTTGCATGTTGAGAGAAATAGTTTAGTGGGGCTAGCTATTTAGATATAGAAGATAAACAGTAGAGGAACAAAAGACACGGTAGATTGATGAGCAGTGCTGGGCGTACGAAGATTTCCTGCAGGACTGATGTCTAACACTGGCAAACAACCATGAGATGAAATCACCACTTGAATGCACGAACGTAGGATCCTAGTGTCGTATGCCGGTCGGACACATAGCATACCCAAAGCAATTTCCCCGATCGAAATGTAAACACTATTAGTCTCTGAAAAGAATATACAAAATGAAAAAGAAGGTTTGGAACTAATTTAATAGGAATTTTGATCATCCAATATAAACTTAGGTTCTCACTACTTCATATAGTACTTCCATTTAAAGATAAAGACACATACATACAAAGTGGTGAGGATACCTTCCAACAACCAGGTCGAAAGAAATATAATGACGATGGGCGAGTGGCACAAGTACCACAAACCCAACACCCAGCAATAGAAACAGGAGAGTCCACCCCTAACAAACTACAACCAAGACTATTAAAGAGGATTGAAGTTGAGTCCCCATGAGAACCCACCGAACAACTAGGATTCGAACACACCGAGCCACCTCCAAGAGGGGCCGTCTCACCGTAGCGATAGCCCCCACACTTCGGGTCATGGGCAACCGCTCCTGCCAAGGGACAACAAGGACTGAGAACAAGGACCACATGACCCATCTACAGCATAGGAGATAAACAGATGCAACCCACTCCACAGACTTGGACGTGATACTCTAGGGGGAGGCAAACCCGACGTCGTAGGCCATTGTACACCGAGAGGGACTGAAATTCCGCGACGATGCCATCAAAAGGGTGAAGGCTCCAGGCGCCACCGCCATCTGGCCCAAGACTCATGGTGTCTCCAAGACTGCCCCGCAAACCAGACACCGCATCTCTCAACAGACCGGGGGGGGGGGGGGGGGGCAGTCAACAAACATTGATGCGAAAGCCAACCATCCAAAGTTCGCTGCATACATGCATATTTAAACAAACTAGATGAATCTCAATAAAAAATATTTTTACATAAAACCTTAATTTTTTGACATATTGGACCTAGACCGGACTCCAAACCTAGACAAAATAGCCACCAACACTAGTTCCCCATGTCCGGCAGGCCATGGGCCTCGGGAACTGAAGCTCCACCTTTGCAGCCTGCAACCGGCTACTTAGCCGGCGATAATGAGCCCACCAAGCTTGGCTTCAGCGGGAGTGAAAGAGCGATGGCCTTCCTGGGACCCGAGCGCCGGGGACCTCCCATGCTCTACTCTTCCTCGTGTCGCCAGTGCCTGTACATGTGTCGGTTTCGAGGTCGTGATGGCAGGGCACGGGCGTGTCGGAGCTGGCGACATTGTCCTCATCCTCGCTCTTGTCATAGCCTCCATTCTCCGCATCGTTGACCTCCTTGAAAGCGACTTCTAGCTCTGCCTGATGGCGGCGGTACC
>NW_025242964.1:0-3009 GCF_018294505.1 Triticum aestivum
CGATGATGAACCAGTTATGGCAGAACAAGATGATGGCCAGGTCACACAACAGGAGTGTCGGTGCAACAGACCCGGGGCCTATTTCCCTAACTGTGCATAGGCACGAGATCAAGATTGAAGCATCAGAACAAGGTGAACAAGAGACCAAGAGATTCAAAGCATCAACAAGCAGATCGGAAGGATCCAAGGCCAAGCCAGAGGAGCTAGATATTATTGAGAGAGAAGCCTCCCTTGCCGGGCAGGAGAGCCCGGCAAGGGGCAAGGCCACCTCTACAAGAAGGTAACCAATGCATCATCGGCAGAGCCTACCAGGACTCGCAGAGACCAGATTACCTCACCGACTACTCCACCACGACCCACATCGTCGATCAGTGCGGTGTCAAGCTGCGGAGTGATTAAGTGGCAACCATTCGCCACATGGCAGCTACTTCCTACCAAGGAAACCCACAGATGACACCCGTCCTATGACGTGTCGAGCAAGCAGGCATGGAGCTGGCGAGATAGCCTGACAAGCCTTGCCGGGCAACCCAACGACATGACACTAAGTGGCACATTAAATGTGCATTGTCAGCCTGTAGAGTTAGGTATGATAGCACTATTTGCTATCATATTAGTGTCTAATGACTAAATTGCCACTGTGGTGACCCCTTGATCTACAAAAGGAGGTCCATGGCAACCACTCAGAGGGTTGGAGGCAACCCCTGTGGGCAAGTGTACTACGCACCACCACCACTTTTCCACCATCAATCCACCATAGTAGGAGTAGGGTTTTACGCCTCACGGCGGCCCGAACCTGGGTAAAACTGCCCATGTGATCTCTGCCGTGCTGCCCCACATTGGTCTGCTCTTCGTGCAACGTGACTCCCTCCGGCCGAACCAGCAAGGGGCCGTCCTGGTCCCATAGGTGGCCGTGGTTTCCCGCGACATCTTTGGCGCGCCAGGTAGGTGGATCGCTTGCACGAACCTGAAGACGTAAGCAGCGCGTCATCTTCATCATCATCTGCATCTTCGACGGCGTCATCGACCATGGCGCCCAAGAAGAAACCAGCTTCTTCGGCTCATCCGTCCACCCCGAAGGCTCTGCTACCCGCGGCCTCCGACGCTGTGGGGGGCACGAAGATGCCCGAGGGCGTGAACACTGCTGGGGATGTGGTCAGAGCAGGCAGCAGCACCACCATGTCCCCCGCAGCCGACGCAAGAGCAGGGGATACCGGAGGAGAGCAACATCAGCAACGGCCGCACTCCGCTCGCCGATGGGCACAACCACAGCGATGGCGCTCGGTCTGGGGTGAACCGCCACCCTCCGACCACCCTTGCCGCAGGCGTGGCGGCTGCGCGTGCGCTTTCCCCAGGGCGGGCCGACCGATCTGATGCACCCAACAGAGTTGATGGCCCTCGAGCGCCTCCGCCTCACCATCCTGCTACCCAGGTGGTTGCACCGCAATAGCGGGGGCGCAGTGCTGCCGCCGCTGGCTCCATTAGGAGCCGAGCAACGGCGCGAGCCAACGACGACGCGATCGACTTCATCATCATCTATGCCAAGCACAACCTCGGAGGCCATGGCGCGGGCTCAGCTGCTGCTGAGGTTTCTACCAGCGGCCGAGCAAATGGACGAATGGCGTGCCAGTATCCAAAGTCTGCTCGATTTCGCCGAAGTCGAGGGCTCACGACGAGCTGCCCCGCCGCGACCTCCCCAAGCAACGGCAACGACCCATGCTGCTGCCCGTACGGAGGGAGCCGTTCCTACGGTGCAGTCCCGACCGCGGCAGCCTGCACGGGCGCGTCTGAATCAAGACCCCGATGATGTCTCGATGGCCTCCTCTGATCCTCGAGCACGTCCAGGCCAACGATGAACCCCGGAAGATAGGCGAAGAGGAGATGTGTGCGTCATTGAGAAACGCCACAGAAACCTCCTCTAAGGCGACGGGTGTGACGGCCCCGACATCGACGAGCCCACTCTCGGTGCTGGCGGGCTAAGAAGCGCAGTAAGAAGCGGAGGGATAAGGCAGTGTTGACTGTTGAAGGGTCAGGCACTCCTAGTACCGGAAAGATCGCCAAGGCTGAGGTCTCCGGCAAGGAGACTGCCATGTGTGCTGATTGCCGGGAAGCTGCGGCTGCCGAGATGGCCGGGAAGGGCGATGGACCATACTGCAAGATCCACCGAACCAAAGGCCACGACCTTCAAGAGTGCTATCAGGTTGAGCAGTTGGTCAAGAGATAGAGAGCATAATATGAGAAGCATGATAAGGAAAAGGGTTAGAACGTCACTGACGGTAAGGGCCGAGGTGATGGAGAAAATTGCCCCTGCAAGCCCTTTCGTAATAAAGGAAAACCCGCCAGGGACCAGGAGAAGGAAGTCTGTGATGATGAGAGTGATAAAGGTGATGAAGAGGAAACTAGTGAGCAAGAGTTTCAGAAGGCCACGGACGCCCTGTGCATTGACGGGGGTGCATCTTTGCACACCTCCCATCGCCGACTCAAGCAGTGGGCACGAGAAGTCAATGCCGTGGAACCAGCGCCAGAGGCCCAGAAGCTGCTCAGATGGTCCCGTACACCCATCATATTTGACGAAGAGGATCATCCTAGCCGTACCACTGCGGTAGGATGCCTGCCTTTGTTGGTTTCTCCAACAATTCGCAACCTCAAGGTCACTAAGAGGCTGGTGGATAGTGGGGTCAGACTAAATCTAATCTCCCCGGCAGTCATCAGCAAGCTTCAGATAGCAGAGGAAGAACTAGAGGTTACATGCACGTTTCAAGAAGTCAACCCCAGCAGGAGTCATACTAAGGGGAATATTACGTTGCCAGTAACATTTGGGGGAGAGCTTAACTATTGGACTGAGAATATTGTGTTTGACATAGTAGATCTCCCCCTGCCGTACAATGGAATCCTTGGACGCCCGGCCTTGGCTAAATTCGTGGTAGCATCCCACTATGCCTACAACACCCTGAAGATGCCTTGGCCACTGGCGGTCCTCACCATTCTGTCATATGAGAAATATGCCATCAT
>NW_025242965.1:0-3009 GCF_018294505.1 Triticum aestivum
CCTTTAGTACCGGTTTTTGCCACGAACCGGTACTAAAGGTTCAACACGAACCGGCATTAATGCAAATCCGTTCGAACTGGCACTAATGGTACCATTAGTACCGGGCCAAAATCAAACCGGCACTAATCTGCTTCACGTTTGACCCTTTTTCTACTAGTGTATGTTTGGTGATCGTCTATTTGAACTTACAAACCTTATGCGTGCCAAGGGAGATGTTGGAATTATTGGTGATATTATTTCCGAAGCTATAAGAATTCATAAGCAAGATCATTGTCAAGCTCACTTTAACGAATTACCCTCTCTAGGACTTGATCTACCACATGACGATGTTGAACATGGATACTATGATGAGGATGATGATAGTGATTTCGATCTTGATGATGCAATGAGACACTTTGGTCTTATGGCAAATCTTCGGGGATATATGTTAGGAGGAAAGAAATGGGTTCTTGATAGTGGATGTACCGATCACATGACCGGAGATAAAGACATGTTTTGTGAGCTTGCTGAAAATGATAGTCCTTGAAAGTATGTCACTTTCGGTGACAACTCAAAGGGTAAGGTGGTGGCCTCGGTAAGGTGGCCATCTCACATGATAGCTCCATTTAGAATGTTATGCTCGTTGAATCTCTTGGCTACAACTTACTTTCAGTATCTAGACTTGCTGATTTCGGTTTCAATGTCCTATGTACTGAAGTAGATTGCCAAGTGTTTCGTCAAGACAATCATAAAATGGTCTTTGCCGGTATACGTAGAGGTGATCTATACATTGTTGATTTCACTAAAAAGGCTCAACCTAAAACTTGCTTCATTGCTAAATCCTCAAAAGGTTGGTTATGGCATAGACGACTAGGTCATGTTGGTATGCGAAACCTTGACAAGCTTATTAAAGGGAATCATATCCTTGGAGTTAACGATGTCATACTTGATAAGGATAGACTTTGCAGTGCTTGTCAAGCAGGTAAACAGGTTGGAGGAAGGCATCCCATGAAGAACATCATGACCACAAGGAGGCCACTCGAGCTACTTCACATGGATCTCTTTGGTCCCAACTCTTACAAGAGTCTCGGTGGAAATTCCTTTGGTCTAGTTATAGTTGATGATTTTTCAAGATTTACGTGGGTGTTCTTTCTCGGTGATAAATCGCAGGTCCAAAAGATCTTCAAAAACTTCGCTAGAAAGGCCCAAAATCAATTTGAAATGAAGATCAAGAAGGTTCGCAGCGACAACGGAACGGAGTTCAAGAATGCAAATGTGGACACCTTCCTTGACGAAGAAGGGATTTCACACGAGTTCTCGGCTACGTACACACCTCAACAAAATGGAGTTATTGAGAGGAAGAACCGGACGCTCATCGAAATTGCGAGAACGATGCTTGATGAGTACAAGACACCGAAGCACTTTTGGGCCGAAGCGGTTGAGACAGCTTGTCATGCAACAAATCGCTTGTATCTTCACAAGCTACTCGGCAAGACGGCATACGAGCTCCTCACCGGTAACAAACCCCAAGTTGGATACTTTCGAGTATTCGGCTCAAAGTGCTACATTCTTGATAAGCATCGTCATTCTAAATTTGCTCCTAAGTCTCATGAAGGTTTCCTACTAGGTTATGGCAATGGCTTGGCAATGAATTTGGATTAAAGTTATGAACATGATTCACTAGAAATTGGAAGAAGGACGTCATGAATTTATAAGTATATGAAATTGTACTTTCTAGGTTTTCTTATGGTCTTGCTTCTAAATTCGATTTTATCTTGGATGGATTTTCAAAGCGGGCATGGGTATTATCCTTTTTTCTTAGCTTGCCTTCTTTACTGGTAAAGAAACACATTACATATATCTGGATTTTTGTTGAGTAAATGAGTATGAGTGCAAATAAATTCAGACACCAAGCAAAGACTTTGACGTTTCATTGATTAAGCAGAAGATTGTCCAGTTAATCACGGAAAACCAAAACAAAAGGGCCAAGCCCACTCTAGAACACCGTAATGCCACAAGAACGCCAACCACACAAACACACGCTAGCTTGATCTCGCTCTACGGAACAAGTCGCCCTTCCATGTCTGAAAGAAATCATGAGGCACTCTCCCGTGGCGATGAAGAGATAAGCATTCCACATGCATGTAGTAGTTGCAACCCACCGAAGTTGCAAAGCTCTCGGGGGCGCCGCCCCGACGTCCACTGGTTCAACATGCCTTGCACCCTCAACCGGTAGGGCCATTGCCCCCACATGCCACTGCAGAGACGTGTGTTGCACGTGCACGCTTACTAGTTATATAAAAGAAGGGTGTCGATATTAGCCGAACGTTTGGTCTAGGGACCTCCCAAACTGAACCGTTCGGTCGGTACGACCACTCCCCTACAACAAACTATTTCGTTTGATAGGAGAACATGCACAGCCCGAACACCTCCCCATCGCCCTGCTGGCCTTTTCCCTGTGCAAACAAAAACAGAAAACTGGCCGGAAGCGAAACATAATAAAAAGAACAAAATTTAGTTTTCTTTCTTGTGACAAATAAAAGCCAAGTCTTTAAAAAGCATTATATTGGCATGGCAAAAATCATCATTACGTGATGTTGTGTCATTAAAAAAAATTCCAGAATTGCCATGGCAACAAAATTATGTACGGGAAAATTTAATGGCAAAAATATTACAATGAATGGAGTGAACATTACACAATATGACCTTTAGCTGAAGACAAGACAGGTGGGATTCTAACAAGCTGAAGTTTTTCACTGTTCTTTAGCTGAAGAACTCCTAGAAACAAGAAATCTACTCCCCACGGATGAAATCCATTCCCTTTCGGTTTGTCACCCACACGCGTATTTCGAGATCATCAATATGACCAGTGAGTGTAAAACTCTATATGTTTCCTGCGTGCGGAAGATGACCTGGGAACAGTGGCGTAGCCAGCCCAATAAGCCAGGGTGGTCCATCAATAGAAATATTTACATAAGTTTATTTATTTATAAAGAAATATATTTTTTACTACACTATATACAAGTTGTG
>NW_025242966.1:0-3008 GCF_018294505.1 Triticum aestivum
TTGATTTTCTATGATTTTTAGAAGTTTTGGGCATTTTTTGGAATTTTCTAAATAAGAATAACTCCAGAAAAGATTTACTGCGTCAGCCTGGCGTCAGTGTGACGCCAGCGGTCAACTGACCCGGTCCAGGTCAAACCTGAGCAGGGGGGCCCACTGGTCAGTGACCCAGGGCTGGTTTGTGTGGCTGACAGGTGGGACCAGTCAACGGCTGCGTCAGCAAAGTCAACGCTGACGTGTGGGTCCCAGTGGGTTATGAACTAAACTAAACAGAAAATTAAATTAAACTAAACAGTCACGGGGCCCACTGTCATTGACCCTGGGGGTTAATTAGCGGGGCCGTTAGCTGCTAATGACGGGACACGTCATATCATCAGAGTTCAACGCCGGCGAACACACAGACGCGGCGGCGATGATCGGGACGGTGGCTCCTGCGACCAAATCGATGGCCGAGCCCACCTACGAGGAGCTGGGGCTCGTGCGCATCCAACTGTGGCAGGGGGAGGTTGCGAGGTGGCCAGAGTTGGGCACGGCGTCGACCTCGGTGACGGCCGGAGTTCGGGCTCGACCGATGCAATGCTACGGTGTACGAGACAACGAGGTGAGCAGTGCTATGGCCTCCTGGGAGCATGCTGAGCACAACTACGTGCTCGGTTTGGTCATTCGAGGTTGCTAGCTGCGGCAATGGCGAACTCGTCGGCGGCGAGCTCTCGGGCTCAATAGAGGCCGCGGTTAGAGGATGAAATCGGCAATGGAGAGAGAGGGGTTCGGTGCAGAGGCTCACAGAGAGTCCAACGAGCGCGAGGTCGGGGTCGGCGACGCCCGGTAGCTCCCGAATTGACGACGAGGATCCACGGTGGCCGGCGATGGAAACGGTGATTCTGGCGACGTTGTGGTGCGTCCGTCGTTCCATGGCTTGGTGGAGAGGAAGAGGAGGACGACCCAGAGCTCTTGGATACACTGGATGGGCGAGGGAGGGTCGGTGGCCGTGGCGAACGGTGTCGGTGCGGCCATGGAGGCCTCGGCCATGAGGTGGGGAGCGAGGGAGAGAGAGGGGGAAGTGAGCAGAGGAAGAGGGAGAAAATCCAGGGCGCCCAGGCGTTTCCACGACAAACGGCGAGGACGCAGGAGGTGTGGACAGCGCGAAGCAGGAGGTGGCCGCTCGGCGCGACGCGTCGACACACCTCTGCCAGTAGGCAGAGGTTGAAGATGGCTCTGCCCCTGGTGGGCTGGCCGGTGCAGCTGGGCCGACTATAGGTAAGGCCAGGTAGGTATTCCCTCTTTCTCTTTTAATTTTATTTTCTATTATTCTGTAGTCTTTGTGACTTTTCTAAAAATACCTAGACCCTTTCAAAAATCACCAAACTGAACATGCCCACTGTATAGAATAAACCCAACATGAAACATTTCAGTTTGGGATTATTTGGACACTAGTTCTTATATAACAGAAATAATTTCAACCCAAATATATTATTTATTTAAATCAAAGGCCCAAATAAATTATTTCTGTGACTCCCAAAATATTGGCTTGAATTTCACCTCATGCCAATATTTTCACAGAATAACAGGAACATTTTCTTGGACTCATTTGAAGAAATTTTTAACTTGCTCATTTTCAAAGATTTCTGAGGCTTTGGGAATTCCCTCAATTCGATTTTCCTTGAATTTAAACATGATGCAACAACCAAGATAGTCCAAGGCCAAGCTGAGGCTAGGGATGTGACATTCATCTAGTCGATGATATTGTCATTTTGGGCCCCGTATTTCTACACAATATGTTCCCCTTTGAGAGGTTAATGGGAGTCCTAAAGAAATATGTTCGTAACCGTGCTAGGCCAGAAGGAAGCATCTTCATGGGCCATCAAATAGAGGATGTCATTGGGTTTTGTGTTGACTTCATTCCTGGCCTTAAGAAGATAGGTCTCCCTAAATGGCGGTATGATGGGAGACTGACTGGAAAAGGCACGCTAGGAGAGGTAGCTATAATATGCAGGGACGTGCATTCTTGGTGTGAAGCGCACTACACAGTTCTACAGAACTCTACCTTGGTGACCCCGTATGTCGATGAACACAAGAACAGTCTGCGCTCCAAACACCCGGAGCAGTGTGACGACTGGATTACATGTGAACACATCAGGACTTTCAGCAGTTGGTTGGAAACACGTCTCAGAGGTGACAACACTGTTTGTGATGAGTTGTACTCGTTGTCCAGGGGACCATCTTCGACTGTACTGACTTACAAAGGAGACGAGATAAATGGGAATACATTTTACACGATCGCCCAAGATCAAAAGAGCACCAACCAAAACAGCGGTGTCCGGTTTGATGCAGCAACCGGGAGGGGAAAGGACACATATTATGGTTACATAATGGACGTATGGGAACTTGACTACGGACATGATTTTAAGGTCCCTTTGTTTAAGTGCAAATGGGTCAATCTGCCAGGAGGCGGGGTACAGGTAGACCCACAGTATGGAATGACAACAGTGGATGTGAACAATCTTGGGTACACTAACGAACCATTCGTCCTGGCCAATTATGTGGCACAGGTTATCTATGTGAAGGACATGTCTACCAAACCGAGAAAAAGAAAAGATAAGGAAGTGAATACATCATATGATGAGCCAAAGCACCACATAGTTCTTTCAGGAAAAAGGGACATCGTGGGATTGGAGGGCAGGACAGACATGTCTGAAGATTATGAAAAGTTTCATGAAATTCCTCCCTTCAAAGTCAAAGGCTGACCCAAGCATCCTGATAAACGATGATGATTATCCATGGTTACGGCGCAATAAGCAAAGCACACAAGCGAAACAAGTGAAGACTTTCTCTCCACAACTATTATGATGATACCATGCCAACTTTCAACCTTTTCATAGTTCATTTGAAATGCATGTTGTAACAGACGAGTTTCCGTATGAAATCCTGATACTTCGAAACAGATAGTCCATTTTGTACACGAAGTGCATCCATTTTTTGCCATAACCCTCTCTACTTTCTTGCACATGCTA
>NW_025242967.1:0-3008 GCF_018294505.1 Triticum aestivum
TTGATTTTCTATGATTTTTAGAAGTTTTGGGCATTTTTTGGAATTTTCTAAATAAGAATAACTCCAGAAAAGATTTACTGCGTCAGCCTGGCGTCAGTGTGACGCCAGCGGTCAACTGACCCGGTCCAGGTCAAACCTGAGCAGGGGGGCCCACTGGTCAGTGACCCAGGGCTGGTTTGTGTGGCTGACAGGTGGGACCAGTCAACGGCTGCGTCAGCAAAGTCAACGCTGACGTGTGGGTCCCAGTGGGTTATGAACTAAACTAAACAGAAAATTAAATTAAACTAAACAGTCACGGGGCCCACTGTCATTGACCCTGGGGGTTAATTAGCGGGGCCGTTAGCTGCTAATGACGGGACACGTCATATCATCAGAGTTCAACGCCGGCGAACACACAGACGCGGCGGCGATGATCGGGACGGTGGCTCCTGCGACCAAATCGATGGCCGAGCCCACCTACGAGGAGCTGGGGCTCGTGCGCATCCAACTGTGGCAGGGGGAGGTTGCGAGGTGGCCAGAGTTGGGCACGGCGTCGACCTCGGTGACGGCCGGAGTTCGGGCTCGACCGATGCAATGCTACGGTGTACGAGACAACGAGGTGAGCAGTGCTATGGCCTCCTGGGAGCATGCTGAGCACAACTACGTGCTCGGTTTGGTCATTCGAGGTTGCTAGCTGCGGCAATGGCGAACTCGTCGGCGGCGAGCTCTCGGGCTCAATAGAGGCCGCGGTTAGAGGATGAAATCGGCAATGGAGAGAGAGGGGTTCGGTGCAGAGGCTCACAGAGAGTCCAACGAGCGCGAGGTCGGGGTCGGTGACGCCCGGTAGCTCCCGAATTGACGACGAGGATCCACGGTGGCCGGCGATGGAAACGGTGATTCTGGCGACGTTGTGGTGCGTCCGTCGTTCCATGGCTTGGTGGAGAGGAAGAGGAGGACGACCCAGAGCTCTTGGATACACTGGATGGGCGAGGGAGGGTCGGTGGCCGTGGCGAACGGTGTCGGTGCGGCCATGGAGGCCTCGGCCATGAGGTGGGGAGCGAGGGAGAGAGAGGGGGAAGTGAGCAGAGGAAGAGGGAGAAAATCCAGGGCGCCCAGGCGTTTCCACGACAAACGGCGAGGACGCAGGAGGTGTGGACAGCGCGAAGCAGGAGGTGGCCGCTCGGCGCGACGCGTCGACACGCCTCTGCCAGTAGGCAGAGGTTGAAGATGGCTCTGCCCCTGGTGGGCTGGCCGGTGCAGCTGGGCCGACTATAGGTAAGGCCAGGTAGGTATTCCCTCTTTCTCTTTTAATTTTATTTTCTATTATTCTGTAGTCTTTGTGACTTTTCTAAAAATACCTAGACCCTTTCAAAAATCACCAAACTGAACATGCCCACTGTATAGAATAAACCCAACATGAAACATTTCAGTTTGGGATTATTTGGACACTAGTTCTTATATAACAGAAATAATTTCAACCCAAATATATTATTTATTTAAATCAAAGGCCCAAATAAATTATTTCTGTGACTCCCAAAATATTGGCTTGAATTTCACCTCATGCCAATATTTTCACAGAATAACAGGAACATTTTCTTGGACTCATTTGAAGAAATTTTTAACTTGCTCATTTTCAAAGATTTCTGAGGCTTTGGGAATTCCCTCAATTCGATTTTCCTTGAATTTAAACATGATGCAACAACCAAGATAGTCCAAGGCCAAGCTGAGGCTAGGGATGTGACATTCATCTAGTCGATGATATTGTCATTTTGGGCCCCGTATTTCTACACAATATGTTCCCCTTTGAGAGGTTAATGGGAGTCCTAAAGAAATATGTTCGTAACCGTGCTAGGCCAGAAGGAAGCATCTTCATGGGCCATCAAATAGAGGATGTCATTGGGTTTTGTGTTGACTTCATTCCTGGCCTTAAGAAGATAGGTCTCCCTAAATGGCGGTATGATGGGAGACTGACTGGAAAAGGCACGCTAGGAGAGGTAGCTATAATATGCAGGGACGTGCATTCTTGGTGTGAAGCGCACTACACAGTTCTACAGAACTCTACCTTGGTGACCCCGTATGTCGATGAACACAAGAACAGTCTGCGCTCCAAACACCCGGAGCAGTGTGACGACTGGATTACATGTGAACACATCAGGACTTTCAGCAGTTGGTTGGAAACACGTCTCAGAGGTGACAACACTGTTTGTGATGAGTTGTACTCGTTGTCCAGGGGACCATCTTCGACTGTACTGACTTACAAAGGAGACGAGATAAATGGGAATACATTTTACACGATCGCCCAAGATCAAAAGAGCACCAACCAAAACAGCGGTGTCCGGTTTGATGCAGCAACCGGGAGGGGAAAGGACACATATTATGGTTACATAATGGACGTATGGGAACTTGACTACGGACATGATTTTAAGGTCCCTTTGTTTAAGTGCAAATGGGTCAATCTGCCAGGAGGCGGGGTACAGGTAGACCCACAGTATGGAATGACAACAGTGGATGTGAACAATCTTGGGTACACTAACGAACCATTCGTCCTGGCCAATTATGTGGCACAGGTTATCTATGTGAAGGACATGTCTACCAAACCGAGAAAAAGAAAAGATAAGGAAGTGAATACATCATATGATGAGCCAAAGCACCACATAGTTCTTTCAGGAAAAAGGGACATCGTGGGATTGGAGGGCAGGACAGACATGTCTGAAGATTATGAAAAGTTTCATGAAATTCCTCCCTTCAAAGTCAAAGGCTGACCCAAGCATCCTGATAAACGATGATGATTATCCATGGTTACGGCGCAATAAGCAAAGCACACAAGCGAAACAAGTGAAGACTTTCTCTCCACAACTATTATGATGATACCATGCCAACTTTCAACCTTTTCATAGTTCATTTGAAATGCATGTTGTAACAGACGAGTTTCCGTATGAAATCCTGATACTTCGAAACAGATAGTCCATTTTGTACACGAAGTGCATCCATTTTTTGCCATAACCCTCTCTACTTTCTTGCACATGCTA
>NW_025242968.1:0-3008 GCF_018294505.1 Triticum aestivum
TCCATTTTGAGCTACTTCAAAATCTTGTCAAGGTATGTACTTATTGAAAATCTTATCAAGCGTCTTGATCTATCTCAATAGATCTTAATGCTCAATATGTAAGTAGCTTTACTGATATCTTTCTTTGCAAAACTTCTTTCAAATACTCCTTTATGCTTTCCAAAAAAATTCTACATCATTTTTGATCAATAATATGTCACTCACATATACTTATCAGAAAGTCTGCAGTGCTCCCACTCACTTTATTGTAAATACAGGCTTCACTGCAAGTCCGTATAAAAGTATATGCTTTGATCAACTTATCAAAGCATATATTCCAACTCCGAGATGCTTGCACCAGTCCATAGATGGATCGCTGGAGCTTGCACATTTTGTTAGCACCTTTAGGATTGACAAAACCTTATGGTTGTATCATATACAACACTTCTTTAAGAAATATCCATTTAAGGAATGCAGTTTTGACATCCATTTGCCAGATTTCATAAAATGTGGCAATTGCTAACATGATTCGGACAGACTTAAGCATTATTACGAGTGAGAAAATCTCATCGTATTCAACACCTTGAACTTGTCGAAAAACCCTTTTGCGACAAGTCGAGCTTTGTAGATAGTAACACTACTATCAGTGTCCGTCTTCCTCTTGAAGATCCATTTATACAATATGGCTTGCCGATCAACAGGCAACTCCACCAAAGTCCACACTTTGTTCTCATACATGGATCCCATCTAGATTTTATGGCCTCAAGCCATTTCGCGGAATCTGGGCTCATCATCGCTTCCTCATAGTTTGTAGGTTCATCATGGTCTAGTAACATAACTTCCAGAACATGATTACTGTACCACTCTGGTGCGGATCTTACTCTGGAAGACCTACGAGGTTTGGTAGCAACTTGATCTGAAGTTTCATGATCATCATTATTAACTTCCTCACTAATTGGTGTAGGAATCACTGGAACTGATTTCTGTGATGAACTACTTTCCAATAAGGGAGAAGGTACAATTACCTCATCAAGTTCTACTTTCCTCCCACTCACTTCTTTCGAGAGAAACTTCTTCTCTAGAAAGGATCCATCTTAGCAACGAATAACTTGCCTTCGGATCTGTGATAGAAGGTGTACCCAATAGTTACCTTTGGGTATTCTATGAAGATGCACTTCTCAGATTTGGGTTCGAGTTTATCAGGTTGAAAACCTTTTTCATATAAGCATCGCAACACCAAGCTTTAAGAAACGACAGCTTAGGTTTACTGCTAAACCATAGTTCATACGGTGTCGTCTCAACGGATTTAGATGTTGCCCTATTAAACGTGAATGCAGCTGTCTCTAATGCATAACCCCAAAACGATAGTGGTAAACCGATAAGAGACATCATAGATCGCACCATATCTAGTAAAGTACGATTACGACGTTCGGACAAACCATTACATTGTGGTGTTCCAGATGGCGTGAGTTGCGAAACTATTTCACATTGTTTCAAATGAAGAACAAACTCATAACTCAAATATTCGTCTCCACGATCAGATCGTAGAAACTTTATTTTTCTTGTTACGATGATTTTTCCACTTCACTCTGAAATTCTTTGAACTTTTCAACTATTTCAGACTTATGTTTCATCAAGTAGATATACCCATATCTGCTCAAATCATCTGTGAAGGTTAGAAAATAACGATACTTGCCACGAACCTTAACACTCATCGGATCGCATACATCGGTATGTATTATTTCCAATAAGTCAGTAGCTCGTTCCATTGTTCCGGATAACGGAGTTTTAGTCATCTTGCCCAAAAGGCACGGTTCGCAAGCATCAAATGATTCATAACCAAGTGATTTCGAAAATCCATCTTTATGGAGTTTCTTCATGCGCTTTACACCGATATGACCCAAACGGCACTGCCACAAATAAGTTGCACTATCATTATTAACTTTGCATCTTTTGGCATCAATATTATAAATATGTGTATCACTATGATCGAGATCCAACAAACCATTTTCATTGGGTGTATGACCATCGAAGGTTTTATTCATGTAAACAGAACAACAATTATTCTTTGACTTTAAATGAATAACCGTATCGCAATAAACATGGTCAAATCATATTCATGTTCAACGCAAATGCCAAATAACATTTATTTATGTTTAACACTAATCCCGAAAGTATAGGGAGTGTGCGATGATGATCATATCAATCTTGGAATCACTTCCAACACACATCGTCACTTCACCCTCAACTAGTTTCTGTTTATTCTGTAACTCCTGTTTCGAGTTACTAATATTAGCAACCGAACAAGTACCAAATAATCAGGGGCTACTATAAACACTAGTAGGGCACACATTAATAACCTGTATATCAAATATACCCTTGTTCACTTTGCCATCCTTCTTATCCACCAAATATTCGGGGCATTTCCGCTTCCAGTGACCATTTCCTTTGCAGTGTAAGCACTTAGTTTCAGGCTTTGGTCCAGCTTTGGGCTTCTTCGCGGGAGTGACAACTTGCTTGTCATTCTACTTGAAGTTCCCTTTCTTTCCCTTTGCCCTTTTCTTGAAACTAGTGATCTTTTCAATCATCAACACTTGATGCCCTTTCTTGATTTCTACCTTCGTCGATTTCAACATCATGAAGAGCTCGGGAATCGTTTTCGTCATCCCTTGCATTATAGTTCATCACGAAGTTCCAGTAACTTGGTGATGGTGACTAGAGAACTCTGCCAATCACTATCTTATCTGGAAGATTAACTCCCACTTGATTCAAGCGATTGTAGTACCCAGACAATCTGAGCACATGCTCACTAGTTGAGCGATTCTCCTCCATCTTTTAGCCATAGAACTTGTTGGATACTTCATATCTCTCAACTAGGGTATTTGCTTGAAATATTAACTTCAACTCCTGGAACATCTCATATGGTCCATGACGTTCAAAACGTCTTTGAAGTCCCGATTCTAAGTCGTTAAGCATGGTGCACTAAACTATCAAGTAGTCATCATATTGAGCTAGCCAAACGTTCATAA
>NW_025242969.1:0-3008 GCF_018294505.1 Triticum aestivum
GCCAAAGTGTCCCATTAATCCTCCTCCATGCGCCTCCTGCAACAACAAAAGACGAACGGAGCTAGCTGGAATGCATAGCTTGTTAGCACGAAACACAAATCCATCGTTAACAACAAACTTGTTCCACATTCTTCCGTCTTTACAATTCTGCATTACATCTTTAAAATCAGCATCATGCACATATTGATCTTTGATGGTCTCCAAACCAAATATTTTGAAGTCAAGTTGTGAAAGCATAGTATAGCGACGAGACAATGCATCAGCAATAACATTTTCTTTTCCCTTCTTGTGTTTAATGACATAAGGGAAAGTCTCAATGAATTCAACCCATTTAGCATGTCTACGATTCAGTTTTGCTTGACTTTTAATATGTTTCAAAGATTCATGATCAGAATGTATAACAAATTCTTTGGGCCATAAATAATGTTGCCATGTTTCTAAAGTCCGAACAAGAGCATATAATTCTTTATCATAAGTAGAATACTTCAGACTAGGCCCACTCAATTTTTCAGAAAAGTATGCTACAGGTTTGCCATCTTGTAATAACACACCTCCTAATCCAATTCCACTAGCATCACATTCAAGCTCAAAAGTCTTATTAAAATCAGGAAGTTGGAGTAAAGGAGCATGTGTCAACTTATCTTTCAATACCGTGAAGGCTTCTTCCTGTGCGGTACCCCAAAGAAAAGGCACGTCTTTCTTTGTAAGCTCATTGAGAGGTGCAGCAATGGTGCTGAAATCTCTCACAAAACGCCTATAGAATCCAGCGAGGCCAAGAAAACTCCTCACTTGTGTGACCGTTTTGGGTTGCGGCCAACTCTCAATAGCTTCAATCTTGGCTTTATCAACTTCAATTCCCTGTGGAGTAACAACATAGCCAAGAAAAGATACTCGGTCGGTGCAAAAGGTGCACTTCCCAAGGTTACCAAACAAACGTGCATCACGTACAGCAATAAAAATAGCACGTAAATGTTCCAAATGTTCTTCCAAAGATCTGCTATAAATCAATATGTCATCAAAGTAAACTACCACAAATCGTCCAATGAAAGCACGTAAAACTTCGTTCATTAATCTCATGAAAGTACTTGGTGCATTAGTTAACCCAAAAGGCATGACTAACCACTCATATAATCCAAACTAATTTTTGAATGCTGTTTTCCATTCATCTCCCAATTTCATACGAATTTGATGGTATCCACTACGTAAATCAACTTTGGAGAATATTGTAGAGCCACTCAATTCATCAAGCATATCATCTAGCCTAGGAATAGGATGACGATAACGAATAGTAATATTATTAATGCCTCTACAATCAACACACATACGTGATGTACCATCCTTTTTCGGTACTAGAATAATAGGAACAGCAAAAGGACTAAGGGATTCGCATATATAACCTTTATCGAGAAGCTCTTGTACTTGACGCATAATCTCCTTCGTCTCCTCTGGATTGGTACGGTATGGTGCACGGTTTGGCAGAGAAGCACCGGGAATTAAGTCAATCTGATGCTCAATCCCTCGAATAGGCGGTAATCCCGGTGGCACGTCTTGTGGAAAGACGTCAGCGAACTCCTGCAAAATGTTAGTGACAGTAGGAGGCAAAGAGGAAGGCACGTCCTCGAATGAAAATAATGCCTCTTTGCACACAAAAGCATAGCAAACAGATTTGCTGAAATCTAGCTCATCAATATCAGATTTGGTGGCAAATAAACATGCACTTTTCAATTTAATTTCAGAAGCAACACTAGATGGTTTATTATTAGGCTTCATTTGTTGCTCAAATTCTTTTGCCACAATCTGATTTTCACTCTTATTCGTCTCCTGTTTTGCTTTATTAGCTCTATTAATATCATCTTTCAAAATGGAATCAGGAGTCATAGGAAGCAAAGTAATATTTTTATCCTTATGAACAAGAGTATAGTGATTGTTTCTACCATGGTGTACAGAATTTTTATCAAATTGCCATGGTCTACCAAGTAATAAGGAACATGCTTGCATAGGTACCACATCACAATCAACATAATCAGCATATGTAGATATACTAAAATGCACACGAACTGATGAGGACATCAATACAATTGTTACACCCACAGCCCCTGCTGCTATACATACTGGACCAATTACTAGAGTTCGTGCACGCCAACTAAATTACCAGGTACTTTCGTTTCTTGGTAATGATTCTAATGTTCATGAGAATATGATGCTGCCTAAATTGGATACATTTGTTTTGCTTACAAATGAAGGGCCTAGCTTGGAGAAGGATGAACATTGGAGCAAGAACAAGCATGGAGATGATGGCATGCGCAAGCGGAACAAGAACGGAGTTACAAGTGATGATTTCAGGACTTTGAAGCCACCATAATGGGTGCATGAAGCCTTGGACGAAATATACAAGATGCCACTTCATAAATTTAGTCCCGAGGCTATTTTAGGTGCTGCGTCACCTTATTATTGGGCCAGGCCCATGTAATTTCGAAATACATAAGTATAGGCTATTTTTAGAGTCCGTATGTATGGGGAAACAAGAGATAGGGTTGATTTCGGACCCCTCCACCAAGGGCCACGAAATTCCCCCCTCTTCCTCCATATATACAGCCCTTAGGGCATCGTTTAGACTTTGGGTTTTCTTTAGATTAAAAGTTCGCCATAGCTGCAACTTCGCGTACTTCGTTTGTGTTCAACGACCAGACAAAGGCGTCACAGAACCCCACCTTGATCAATAAAGCTTTCATCTTATATTCGCAATATCCAGATTGCAATCTTAGTTTCTTGCTTGTTCTTCGTTTGCTCGCAGGAAACAGACCCTCGTGGTCAGGTTGATCGTGCTCCGGCGTGGTCAATAACCTCTCGGAGTTGGTTTAGCGATTGCTAAGGCGCGACGTCCTCGCACGTTCGTAGTCGGATCGTCAAAGTCGACTTCCACCAAAGCGATATCCATCATCTCATCGAAAGACGGGACACCTTTGCCTCTATCAAGTGGTATCAGATTTCCAGGTTGCTCGGTGAGA
>NW_025242970.1:0-3007 GCF_018294505.1 Triticum aestivum
GGGGGGGGAGTTGTTACTCGTCAATTAGGCAACTACCTTTGAAGTGTGAATAGTGGTGGAATCATAAAGTCAAGAAAGGCAAAGATGTCAACATGGTGGCATGTGCTCGCTTCCTTGGCCATTATAAATGGCTCATGTGGGTCTCTCCCTAGAGAATGATTTGGTGCATCGATAATTGATTGATCGTGCACTAGGCACATATATATAGATACAAGGGGTGCGACCGGTATCTTGTCTCCTAAGATACATGTACATACAGCGGGAGATAGATACTACAGGTACTGCATACAGGACCCAGACCTACGTACATGTACACATGTTGAACACCCCCCAACCCCCACAGTCGAAGCGTCGTCGGTGATGCAAAGACTGGACCAAAAGCCCTTGAAAGTCGAGGTGGGTAGTCCCTTCGTCATGACATCGGCGAACTGCTGATCGGTGCGCACATGTAGACCACGAACACGACCAAGTGCGACATGCTCCCGGACGAAGTGTATGTCGAGCTCGATGTGCTTCGTCCATCGGTGATGGACAGGGTTGGCAGCGAGGTACGCCGCGGAGACGTTATCGCAATAGACGAGCGTCGCCTTGGTGACCTCACATAGCAACTCCTGAAGTAGCTGTCATAGCCATGAACACTCCGCGATGGCGTTGGCCACGGCCCGATACTCGGCCTCGGCGCTCGATCCTGATACCGTGGGTTGTCATTTAGACGACCACGAAATCAGAGCGCCGAGGTAGACACAGTAGCCGGAAGTGGAGCGTCGAGTGTCGGGACACCCAGCCCAGTCGGTGTCGGAGTAGGCGACAAGGCTGGTGTGAGGCCGTCAGGGTACCCATGGTTGTGGTGCCATGTATGTACCGAAGTATACGTTTCACGAGAGCCCAATGGGTGTCACGAGGAGTGTTCATGTGAAGGCACACCTGCTGGACAACATACTGAATGTCCGGACGCGTCAGTGTGAGATACTGAAGCGCGCCGACGATGGAGCGGTAGAAGGGAGCGTCGGACGCCGGAGAGCCCTCGACGGCGGACACCTTAGCCTTCTTATCGATAGGCGTGGAAGCAGGCTTGCAGTTAAGCATGCCCGCTTGCTCCAGAAGCTCGTAGGTGTACTTCTGCTGGTGCAGGAAGAAGCTAGTAGCCCGGTGAAGGAGTCCTGGATTAGGGGGTGTCCGGATGGCCGGACTATGACCTTTGGCCGGACTCCCGGACTATGAAGATACAAGATTGAAGACTTCGTCCCGTGTCCGGATGGGACTTTCCTTGGCATGGAAGGCAAGCTTGGCGATACGATATGAAGATCTCCTCCCATTGTAACCGACTCTGTGTAACCCTAGCCCTCTCTTGTGTCTATATAAACCGGAGAGTTTTAGTCCATAGGACGAACAACAATCATACCATAGGCTAGCTTCTAGGGTTTAGCCTCTCTGATCTCGTGGTAGATCAACTTTTGTACTACCCATACCATCAATATCGATCAAGCAGGAGTAGGGTTTTACCTCCACCGAGAGGACCCGAACCTGGGTAAAAACATCGTGTCCCTTGTCTCCTGTTACCATCCGCCTAGACGCACAGTTCAGGACCCCCTACCCGAGATCCGTCGGTTTTGACACTGACATTGGTGCTTTCATTGAGAGTTCCTCTGTGTCGTCACCTTTAGGCCCGATGGTTTCTTCGATCATCAACCATGACGCGGTCCAGGGTGAGACTTTTCTCCCAGGACAGATCTTCGTATTCGGCAGCTTCGCACTGCGGGTCAACTCGCTTGGCCATCTGGAGCGGATCGAAAGCTACGCCCCTGGCCATTAGGTCAGGTTTGGAAGCTTAAATTACACGGCCGACATCCGCGCGGACTTGATCTTCGACGGATTCGAGCCATGGCCGAGAGCGCCGCACTGTCTCGATGGGCATGATCTAACTCTGCCGCCGGACAGCGCCCAGAGTGCCGCTCAGGTGTCCGCTCCGACCATTAGTTTGGAGCCAACTGCGCCAGTCGGGGACGGACAGTTGGACGCCGCCCCCGGAGCCGCAACCTCTACGGTGATAGAGCCGAATACCAGCCTAGTCCTTTGCAAGGCCCGTGACTTCAAGGCGCCGGACTCCGTTCCGGACTCCAAGTATTCCGCACCCCTTCCGATCGAACCCGACTAGGCTCCGATCATGGAGTTCACCGCCGCGGACGTCTTTCAGCACTCGCCCTTTGGCGATATCCTGAACTCCCTAAAGTCTCTCTCTTTGTCAGGAGAGCCCTGGCCGGACTATGGTCAGCAGGGTTGGGATGCGGACGACGAAGAAATTCGAAACCCACCCACCACCCACTTGGTAGCCACTATCGATGATCTAACTGACATACTCGACTACGACTCCGAAGACATCGACGGTATGGACGCCGATGGAGGAGACGAATAAGAACCAGCTCCTATAGGGCACTGGAGAGCCACCTGATCATACGATGTATACATGGTGGACACCCCTAAAAGAAATGATAACGAGGGTCAAAAGGGTGTAACCAGGGATCGCTCCCTCGAAAAACAATCAAAGCGGCGATGTAAGCGCCACGCCAAGCCCCACCTCGACAAAGACCCAGCCATAGAGCAGGGCGAAACAGCGGAAGACGAATATGCCATTGAGCAACCGTCCAAACAGGGCTGACAATCCGAACAACCCATCCCCGGTAAAGATAATAGTCCGGACGACCTCACGTCGGACAAATTGCTGGAACATCAGAACCTCCACCAAAGGCTCGTTGCCACTGCGCGTAGCCTGAAGAAGCAAAAGCGGAGGCTCAAAACAGCGGAAGATGCACTCAGGATCAGATGGGGCAAAGTACTCGATACAAGTACGGCAACAATCGTCACACAAAAAGCTATCCGAAGCGGAAGCTACTACCGGAATTTGACGAAGAGGCCATAGAGCCCCCACAGTCAAAAAATAAGGAAGCCACAAGGTCGGATAGACGACCCCACGGTCGATATCAAGCGACAAAGGGCGCCACACTCAATA
>NW_025242971.1:0-3007 GCF_018294505.1 Triticum aestivum
GGGTGCAACAACGCACGCCATCAATGATCTAGTGTATAATGTTACTATACGATGTTTTTCAACAGGGACTCCCGATGACAGTTGTGCCTCAGTGGATTGATACTAAAGGTCGCATGTCAATGGTTAGCTTACGGCCAAGACATCCTACATTACACATGAGTGCATTCAGGATTTCCACAACCGAGGAATGCTTAATAGTGAAAGATTGGAGTAAAATTGTGAAGGATCGCAGAGAAGTACTAGGGGGCAGCAATCAGAAGCGCAACCCACGATTAGGAGACAGGTTCATCTGCATGCTCCAATATGATGAATCAGAAGAGCTATAAATGTTCTATGCTATTTTACCTGAGAGAGAGCAGCAGGAGTGATTAGCATGCTCTTAGTACTTGTCCTCTCATGTCCGTGTTCTTCGTCCTGAACTTAATCTCAAAGAGTGATTTGCTTTTGTGGTCTTATGAACGCTTATAATCATGACCATGTTGAACTCGATGATATCTTTCCTTCTGGTACAAGTGAATGTTTTTTCTTTAAGCTAGTATTGGTGGTGATTAGATAGCGGTAATGATTATGATGATTAAATAGTGGTAATGACGATATGATGATTTTTAGCTATCTAGTATACTGTTGTTGGTGATGATATGATGCAATAGTTTTTATATTAATATGATGATGATGAGTTATTATATCATTTATGAAAGAAAACGCAAATTAGTTTCAACTGGATGGATCCTAGCTAGCTAAGTGATCAAGTATATGCCATATCCATATTAATTACTTGCTCACCTAATATATATAAGTGATCAAGTAATTAAGATGGATATGGCATATACTTTGATCACTTAGCTAGGATCCATATGCATGCATCCAGTTGAAACTAATCTGCGGCACTTTCACCTAATGATTTAACAACTCATTATAATGTAAAAACAATCTCTAAATTAAATGAAAACACAAAATTAAAAGAAAAAGGAAAAACAAAACCAAAACCCCCCAAACATTTAGTATCGGTTGGTGTTACCAACCGGTACTAAAGGTCTCTCCGCACCCGGCCCTGGCTCGTGCCACGTGGTGGCACTTTAGTGGCGGTTCGTGCCGAACCGGTACTAAGGGCGGGGGGGGGCCTTTAGTCCCTACCCTTTAGTGCCGGTTACAGAACCGGCACTAAAGGCCCTTACGAACCGGTGCTAAATTCCGGTTCTGCACTAGTGTTTGTCCTCCAGAAACTACATTGTGAGAAAATTAGGGTTGTCGTCTTCTTAGCGAATTATGGCAGAGCCGATGGGGCGACATGTGTTGGTTGCGTCACTCACCTATATTTATCTCGATGCTATTGCTAACCGACTGTAACCTTGTTACTCCCATACAAGAATAAGACTATGTGCTTTCCCTCCCAAAAAAATGATAAAAGGGGTTGTGATAAATGAAACTATTGATGGACACATAAATGATGAGATGCTCAACCAGGGAAGGAAATAGTGAGTGATCATGTATAAAAGATCACATTTATTAGATGGATATGTGTGTGCTATGAGGATAGATTTAATAAATTCAAAGAAAGAAAGAAAATATCAATGCCCATGGCACTATATATAGACATAGTTGCTATGGCTTATTGGCAAGAACAATAGCAGGACAAAGAAAAAAATCTACTCGAGTACTCCGTATGGCGCATATCAAGAAGAGCGTGCAGGCTATGTGCCTGATAGCTCTTGTTGTCATGTCTACCACTCTCTTGCCCTCTCATGTAAAGGAATGACCATGGGTACATTCATTTTCTTTTCTTTTCTATTAATATTTGCATAAGCTGTTGGATCTTATTAATTAGGCAGTTATTGTTGTGATCCCCATCCTCTACGTGCAGATATGAAGGGCATGACAGTCTCGTCGTGTTTTGTTGTGAAACACTGCACAATCGGTCAATGCCAGGAAAACTGTTCAGCGCGTGGATATGATAAGGAGAGAAGCACTTGTGTATCCTTCGAAGGTGACAACTGCTGCTGCTTCAAGAACGGAACACCGCCACCAAGATGATATACAAACCATCCTTGCTAATGTCAAATAAGACTATTTGATGTAACTGATGTAGAAATAAACTTTAAACTTCACTCCATGAATGCAAGGATTAAAAGAGAACTCACCAATACATATAAAAGTTTATGCTCAGTTAGTGATACACGTGCATGTCTCGGCTTGCCACGAAGTCCTCTCTAGGAACCGTTGTCAACCTCCTCCCCTCCTTTATGAAGGAACACATCGACCATGGCTAGCAGGTCGCCTCTTCAATTACCCTTCTTCTTAATGAATTCACACGCAATCTCTCGGGGTTGTGGACCAGGCTGAAATCGGCAAACAAAATGTTGTTGTATGCATGTTTGTTGATGATTTTGATGCCCACATGGATGCTTGTTGATGATTGTTGTTATGTACATGTTTGTGATCTATTGAGAAAAGAAACGGTGCCATCTGCTTCCTACTGCAATGTAGATTTTTTATAGCATTCAAGTTCTATTGAACAAATTCCTCCGTACAAAAATTGTGCCTATTGAGTTTTAAGTTCCACCAATTAATTCAATTAATAGGCCAACTCATCGATTAATCTCTACTCCCAAATCAAACGAGCAACTACCAGTTAATGATTTCCTCAACATTAGTTGCAAGGAATGCAATTTAATGCATCTATAAATGCAAATCCTTGGCCCACTAACACTTGGATATTGCGTTGTTGCCGGCTGCCACGTGCAACTCCTTTTAAGAGGTTTTTGTGGTAGTTTGGTGGGGCCTTAGTAGCTTCTATTTGGTGGAAGAGTTTGTTCCATTGATCACTCTGGTACTGCTCGTCCTCACAAAGACGCTTTTTCTCACTCTCTTTTTTCTGGAGGTATCGACTAGCCTTAGCCGCAACGCATCATGGTTAGGGCTATTGAGCGAATCGTCCAAGATGTCATCGTCGTCAGGGTCGACGCTGCTTCATGGCTTGTCGGTGTCGTCGTTGGGATTGGCGTTATTA
>NW_025242972.1:0-3007 GCF_018294505.1 Triticum aestivum
GGCCAGGCCAGGGGCCAGGTGGGGTGGGGCTTCGGGGGGGCTGGCTGGGCCGGGGGAAGGGCTGGCCCAGATGGGCCAGGGGAGGTTCCCTCCCTCTTTTCTTCTTCCTTTCTTTTCTTTTATTATTTTTCTTTTTCTGCTTTCTGTTTTAGTTTAATTAAAATGCCAAAACATTTTACAAAATTTTGTGCACCCCACCATAATTAGGTTTGCTATTTTAGACAACCCCCGAACAATTTAGTTTTCGTTTCTGAAAACTTTTATTGTTTGTTTTCGTTTTAAATTTGAAATTCGAACTAGGTTCCGAACTAACGCGAGTTTATCCACAGTAACCGAGGTGACGTGGCACCATTAGCGGGGAATCACTGTAGCTTAATTATCCGGGCGTCACAATTCTCCTCCACTACAAGAAATCTCGTCCCGAGATTTAGGATCGGTTATAAGGGGGAAGGGGTCTGGTTACGAAATTCTAACGATTCTTCTCGAAGAAGTTAATCCCTTTCGTTGATGACTTCCATCCTTTATTCCGATGCATCATGATAAACTGGTCATCATTTCTTCGGGAACTCCATCGTACTTACGAAAGATAAGGGGCAGCTCACCACGACATACAGCTTTTAAGGGAAACAATCTGGGGCTAACCCATGAATTAGTATAAGATTATCTTTCGAGTTGAACATATGAAATACCTCGAGAGTAAGGTACGAAGGTACCATAATAGGCTCCAAGCGGGTGAGAAAGGGGTTCAGAGTAGCGAGAGTAAGTATCGCGTCTGATACCATAATAGATCACTATGACGGTGGCCCGCGAATTACATACGAGTCCACACGCAAGGAACAACCTTGGGAAGAGGGGGTGCAAGAGAGTCAGGTTTCGATCCTGTGGAACTGTGGGTTATGGGCCCACCATGTGGGTTAAAAGTTGGAAGGGTGGAGACGTCTTGCGTGATCATGCAAGCAAGGCAAGGCAGAGGCTAGCCTGTCGATTATGTCGGCAACAATGACGGTACCAAGGGCGAGGGACGAAGAGAACCATTTTCCTGCTCGTCGAACGAGGCGGACCAATAGGCAAGGTTCTCGTCCATCGGTGGTTACCGGAATGTCATCAACAATAGTAATAGGGTCTTACTTACAGAGTGGTACAACGAGGTGCTTACCTAAGCAGGGGATTATCACTGCTTAGATTGAGGTGAAGAAGGGTCAAACAGACCCATGGAAAGGAAAATGTGATCATTAGGTTAAACAGAACAATGGAAAGGAAAAATGTGTTTAAACACATATTTCGGGGGTATATCCTTCCCAAGGATAAGCAGAGCATGATATCCATGATAGGATATAATGTAGAAAACCCTTTAGGTAAGGGGAGAGAAATTTCATGACATTACCCATACAACGGTGTTCGGATAATTTAGCAAGAAACATTTAGCATTGGGCTTCGGATGTTCTTGTTGAAAATCAGAGTATCGCAGACATGCTTCGAGATAGCATTGACATGGTCTTCATGTGAAGATCAGACTTTGGAAACACGAAGGATCCATCTGGAATAACTTGTAGAATCGGTATTACAATTCCCTCATGGATGAATGGATAACCCTGCTGAAAAGGGATCTATAATGATAGGTCCTCCAGCCGGGGGGGGGGGTGCTAGGTATGACATCATGCTACCGGGTCATCAAAGGACAAACATCATAACTCTTGGAAAGTTGTCCCATCCATCATATCCAACCGAGATTCATATCCAATTGGTGTCATGATACCTCAGACTCAGGATGTCCGAGAAGAAAAGCTGCGGCACATTTCGACGAAATGACATTGTAAGATTCTCGGGAAATGAACTATGGGAGCGGGTTCTTGAAGCAATAGTTCATCCTTAAACCAAGGAGGGGATGAGAAGGTGGCTGATGGGCTCAGCGACAATTCATCGAGGATTCCAAACGGATGGATTTCCACGATAATGTGAACAAGAAGATGACATTTGTCAGCTTGAATGGTATAATGATGTATGCTCGAGGAAAACATACACAATTGAACATTGGTTGAAAGGTGCACCCGAAATATGGGCTGGGTTGCATGACCAACGTCGGAATGGTGATTCAATAATCAATAGTCTAAGAATTTCACTTCAAAGCAAGAGGCTTGCTAGAAGTTTTGAATTCACACGTCATAGCTCAATTGTCGGTATTCCGGTTGAAAACAATACGGGGGCCAAGGAATGAACGAAGATGGCAGGAAGTATTATGATATCAAGAATTCTTAAGAGGTGTGAAATTCTCACCACATCCTTGACAAAAGGAGATGGTAATACTTCCGAGGTAAGGAAGATCAACTGCTGGGTAGCAGGGAACTCAAGGTATAACACCAAACATGAACAAGCTCGTGTTGGTGGGAAGGCAATAAAGTGGTCGATGATAATACAATTCATCGAGGGCAAGGATGGTATTTCTCATCAGGAATTCAATTGATATCCTGGATGAGCTCAGAATGTTGATGGTCACGACACCTTTGTCGCGAGAGTTCATGAAGATGTAATCGATCGGCGACGACATCAAGTCAAAGCAATGATGAAGTGAAAGATTATTGGAACCAAGGGTACGATACAAACTCGAAACCAAGCTTTTTGTTCAAGGCGAAATGATATGACGATGAGGATTGACGTAAGGTTGGTTCATCGTCATAAATTGTGCTTCGAGAAGAAGGACCGGGTAGCACAGTTAAAATCACCACGACAATGATATAGCCAAACAGGCTAGGAATGGCGTGATCGGGTACAAACTCGTACTTATAGAAGCTTACTGAAGAGTTGTTGAACCGTAGTGCGGACTCGGTTCAGTTATCGGTGTCTTTGAGTGTTTAATAACTCAGAGCCCGTGAAAAATTGGAATCAGTGGGAATGTAGCACTTGATGAAGAACTCATAAGAAGTTATGCAGTTCCATGATAATCTCGAGATACCAGGGGGTAATACTCGATGACAGATCAAAGTAGAAGTTGACTGGGGTTATTGCTCTA
>NW_025242973.1:0-3007 GCF_018294505.1 Triticum aestivum
TGCTTCGCCAGCGACGATGGTGAAGGAGAAGACGGCGGCCCTGGAGTAGGCGAAGAAAGCGACGGCGAAGGCAAAGGGGAGGGGAACCAGTCGGAGTGGCTCTTCATCGAGGACTGGCCTGCCGCCGGGCTGGATCCAGGGTGACTGGATCCGCTCGACAATTAGTCAGGAGGATCTCGACGACCTGGCTGACGGAGGGCTGATCCCCCATGGATTGGGGTGGCTCTCGGGGAGGGAGTCAGAGCCGCAGCCTCAGGAGGGTGAGTGCGTTCTTCTGGCCACCCACGTCGACTGTGGGTTTTCTTTGCCGCCCCACCCTTTCTTCCGGGGTTTCTGAATTTCTTTGGGGAACAACTCCGCCACTTCACATCCAACACCATAGTGTACCTCGCCGCCTATGTGTATTTGTGCGAGTGCTTCTTGGGTTACCGGCCTCACTAGGGTCTCTTTAAGCACATCTTCACCTGTCGCTCCCAGACGGTGAGGAAGGCAAATCCGAGTGACGAGAGGACACATGTGATTCAGATGTGTGGGGGACTTGGGATCCAGTTGAGGGGGAAAAGTTCTTTTCCGACCATGGTTTTGCCGACTCCATCCGTGGGTGGCAGTCGAGTTGGTTCTACTGCGAGGACCAGCCGACGCCAGGGCAGTCGACCGGGCTCCCTCCCTTTTCCATGGAACGAGTGAGGAAGCCCTCCTCTTTGAAGGTGATCCCGGAGGAGAAGGTGCAGGTGAGGGTGCTGGTCGAGCATGTCGTGCATCTCATCCACGACGGGGTGACTAGTATGGACCTCCTGGAGGTCTTCCTCCGGCGGCGCATCCAGTCGCTCCAATTTCGAGATCATCCTATGTGGATGTATTCTGGAACTGAGGACACCACTCGGATCCACCCGGAGGAGATCGACGATGCCACGCTGGAGCGGTGGATGGGAAGCATTACGGGGAACAAGGACAACCCCCGAGGAGCCAGGAGGGTCATTCCACTCGACCAATCATATGAAGTTGACAAGGTCCAATTCTACATTTCCGACTGAGATTCTGTTTTTTCCATACTGTTTGCTTGAAATGAACCGACTGGCTTTTGTCTTGTTTGCTGTCTTCTAGGCCACGACTGAAATGTACTCGATGCCCAACGGGGCATAGGAACAAGCCGAGGAGGGAGAGGCAAGTGGATGTGAAAGTGAGGAGGAGGAGTGGCAATCTGACGGTGAGGGGGAAGAGGTTGAAGACGGCTCCAGCGAGGAGCAGGAGGGAATGGAAGTCGATCCTCCTCGCACAGAAAGGCGACCCAAGCTCACCCACGACCCTGCGAGGGAGCGCGGCAAAGCGGTTGCGCCCGTTGTGCCGTCGACAAAGCGCCCTCGGACGGCCTCTCCAGCGCCGACTGAAAAAGCGCCGAGGCATCCGCGGGCGGAGTCATCAAAGCCGCCGAAGGCCTTGCCCAAGATGAAAATGGCCATTCCCACCATCTCCGGGTAACAGCAGGATTTGTGTTTCCTTGTTCAGCTCGAGCAAACTTCCGGTCGACTCATCGACTAACCGACTGGTTTCTGAAATCTGTAGTGCCGCTACTTCCGAGACCTCCGCCAAGGACGACAACCAAGAAATGGAAGACACTGTCACCTCCAACCCTGGTACATTCTCTTGTAGTTTCGCTTTTGGTCGATTGGATATTTGTTTCCAACTCTGGATTTATCTTGCAGCTCCTCGTCACGTCATTGATCTCCCTGATGACGATGACGAGGTGCCCCTGAGGGCGAGGAAGAATAGACCCTCGGACTGCGTCATCACCTGAGGTACTGGTTCAAGAAGGTGGCGACATCGCTTGGCATTCTGTGACCTTGGCTGTGCCACTAACGAGTGCCCGGCCTTCGTCGTCGACTGCTGAACCGCCCTCCCTTTTCGCCACACACCACGTCCTAGAGGGCCAGGCGGGCACTGCTAAGGAGGCTATACGCCAGGCGGGGATTATGATGGAGCAGGTGAAGGCGATCTGGGAAGCCAGCCAAGCGGCTTATGATGCAAGCTCAGCCCTTCAGAGCAATGTCCAGGTTAGTTGGCGCTGTTAGGATATGTTATCTGAAGATTTTCTTTCCAAAAATCTTTGTGTCTGTACACCCGCTGGGTGTGTCGATTGGGTTTGTAGACTTGTGGGGGCACGCTGAGTGCACCCACTGGGTGTAGTCCCTGAGACTATGGTGGACTGCTGGCAGTCGACTGTAGTCTTTGTAGTTGAAATTTCTTCACTCGGTCTGGTCGGACCATGTCGAGTGGAACATTAGGACCTGTGGGGGCATGCTAAGTGCACCCACTGGGTGTAGTCCCCGAGACTATGGTGGACTACTGGCAGTCGACTGTAGTCTTTGTAGTTGAAATTTCTTCACTCGGTCTGGTCGGACCATGTCTAGTGGAATATTAGGACCTGTGGGGGCACGCTGAGTGCACCCACTGGTTGTAGTCCCCGACACTATGGTGGCTGCTAGCAATCGACTGTAGTCTGAAGAACTCTCTCTCTTTTTTTGTAGACTATGATGAGACCATAATCTCTTTGTTCCTTTCGGTCGACTGATCGGATCGAGTCGGTAGAACTAGTGGGGGCACGCTAAGTGCACCCACTGGGTGTAGTCCCCGAGACTACTGTTGAATATTTTGATTTGACTGTAGTCTTAGAAACATTACTGTTTTTCTCTTAGTCACTCGGAAGTAACCTCTCTTTGATGTCTGTCGACTGACTCTTTTGCAGAAATCTTGCGAGCTTGTGGCCCATTATACTGAGTTGGAAAAGAAACATATCCAGCTCGACCTTGACTTGAAACTTGTTCAGGAGAACTTTCAGAAGGCGAAGGACGAGGCAACATGTACGATTTGTGAGAACTTGACGATTGTTTTTATCTTTCTACCCATTATTGATTCTGACCTCCTTGTCATTTTGCAGAGAAAACGAAGGTGGCTCTGAACAAGAAGGACCAGGAACTTGCTGAGGCGCAGAAGGCTGCATTGGATAAAA
>NW_025242974.1:0-3007 GCF_018294505.1 Triticum aestivum
GGGGGGGGAGTTGTTACTCGTCAATTAGGCAACTACCTTTGAAGTGTGAATAGTGGTGGAATCATAAAGTCAAGAAAGGCAAAGATGTCAACATGGTGGCATGTGCTCGCTTCCTTGGCCATTATAAATGGCTCATGTGGGTCTCTCCCTAGAGAATGATTTGGTGCATCGATAATTGATTGATCGTGCACTAGGCACATATATATAGATACAAGGGGTGCGACCGGTATCTTGTCTCCTAAGATACATGTACATACAGCGGGAGATAGATACTACAGGTACTGCATACAGGACCCAGACCTACGTACATGTACACATGTTGAACACCCCCCAACCCCCACAGTCGAAGCGTCGTCGGTGATGCAAAGACTGGACCAAAAGCCCTTGAAAGTCGAGGTGGGTAGTCCCTTCGTCATGACATCGGCGAACTGCTGATCGGTGCGCACATGTAGACCACGAACACGACCAAGTGCGACATGCTCCCGGACGAAGTGTATGTCGAGCTCGATGTGCTTCGTCCATCGGTGATGGACAGGGTTGGCAGCGAGGTACGCCGCGGAGACGTTATCGCAATAGACGAGCGTCGCCTTGGTGACCTCACATAGCAACTCCTGAAGTAGCTGTCATAGCCATGAACACTCCGCGATGGCGTTGGCCACGGCCCGATACTCGGCCTCGGCGCTCGATCCTGATACCGTGGGTTGTCATTTAGACGACCACGAAATCAGAGCGCCGAGGTAGACACAGTAGCCGGAAGTGGAGCGTCGAGTGTCGGGACACCCAGCCCAGTCGGTGTCGGAGTAGGCGACAAGGCTGGTGTGAGGCCGTCAGGGTACCCATGGTTGTGGTGCCATGTATGTACCGAAGTATACATTTCACGAGAGCCCAATGGGTGTCACGAGGAGCGTTCATGTGAAGGCACACCTGCTGGACAACATACTGAATGTCCGGACGCGTCAGTGTGAGATACTGAAGCGCGCCGACGATGGAGCGGTAGAAGGGAGCGTCGGACGCCGGAGAGCCCTCGACGGCGGACACCTTAGCCTTCTTATCGATAGGCGTGGAAGCAGGCTTGCAGTTAAGCATGCCCGCTTGCTCCAGAAGCTCGTAGGTGTACTTCTGCTGGTGCAGGAAGAAGCTAGTAGCCCGGTGAAGGAGTCCTGGATTAGGGGGTGTCCGGATGGCCGGACTATGACCTTTGGCCGGACTCCCGGACTATGAAGATACAAGATTGAAGACTTCGTCCCGTGTCCGGATGGGACTTTCCTTGGCATGGAAGGCAAGCTTGGCGATACGATATGAAGATCTCCTCCCATTGTAACCGACTCTGTGTAACCCTAGCCCTCTCTTGTGTCTATATAAACCGGAGAGTTTTAGTCCATAGGACGAACAACAATCATACCATAGGCTAGCTTCTAGGGTTTAGCCTCTCTGATCTCGTGGTAGATCAACTTTTGTACTACCCATACCATCAATATCGATCAAGCAGGAGTAGGGTTTTACCTCCACCGAGAGGACCCGAACCTGGGTAAAAACATCGTGTCCCTTGTCTCCTGTTACCATCCGCCTAGACGCACAGTTCAGGACCCCCTACCCGAGATCCGTCGGTTTTGACACTGACATTGGTGCTTTCATTGAGAGTTCCTCTGTGTCGTCACCTTTAGGCCCGATGGTTTCTTCGATCATCAACCATGACGCGGTCCAGGGTGAGACTTTTCTCCCAGGACAGATCTTCGTATTCGGCAGCTTCGCACTGCGGGTCAACTCGCTTGGCCATCTGGAGCGGATCGAAAGCTACGCCCCTGGCCATTAGGTCAGGTTTGGAAGCTTAAATTACACGGCCGACATCCGCGCGGACTTGATCTTCGACGGATTCGAGCCATGGCCGAGAGCGCCGCACTGTCTCGATGGGCATGATCTAACTCTGCCGCCGGACAGCGCCCAGAGTGCCGCTCAGGTGTCCGCTCCGACCATTAGTTTGGAGCCAACTGCGCCAGTCGGGGACGGACAGTTGGACGCCGCCCCCGGAGCCGCAACCTCTACGGTGATAGAGCCGAATACCAGCCTAGTCCTTTGCAAGGCCCGTGACTTCAAGGCGCCGGACTCCGTTCCGGACTCCAAGTATTCCGCACCCCTTCCGATCGAACCCGACTAGGCTCCGATCATGGAGTTCACCGCCGCGGACGTCTTTCAGCACTCGCCCTTTGGCGATATCCTGAACTCCCTAAAGTCTCTCTCTTTGTCAGGAGAGCCCTGGCCGGACTATGGTCAGCAGGGTTGGGATGCGGACGACGAAGAAATTCGAAACCCACCCACCACCCACTTGGTAGCCACTATCGATGATCTAACTGACATACTCGACTACGACTCCGAAGACATCGACGGTATGGACGCCGATGGAGGAGACGAATAAGAACCAGCTCCTATAGGGCACTGGAGAGCCACCTGATCATACGATGTATACATGGTGGACACCCCTAAAAGAAATGATAACGAGGGTCAAAAGGGTGTAACCAGGGATCGCTCCCTCGAAAAACAATCAAAGCGGCGATGTAAGCGCCACGCCAAGCCCCACCTCGACAAAGACCCAGCCATAGAGCAGGGCGAAACAGCGGAAGACGAATATGCCATTGAGCAACCGTCCAAACAGGGCTGACAATCCGAACAACCCATCCCCGGTAAAGATAATAGTCCGGACGACCTCACGTCGGACAAATTGCTGGAACATCAGAACCTCCACCAAAGGCTCGTTGCCACTGCGCGTAGCCTGAAGAAGCAAAAGCGGAGGCTCAAAACAGCGGAAGATGCACTCAGGATCAGATGGGGCAAAGTACTCGATACAAGTACGGCAACAATCGTCACACAAAAAGCTATCCGAAGCGGAAGCTACTACCGGAATTTGACGAAGAGGCCATAGAGCCCCCACAGTCAAAAAATAAGGAAGCCACAAGGTCGGATAGACGACCCCACGGTCGATATCAAGCGACAAAGGGCGCCACACTCAATA
>NW_025242975.1:0-3006 GCF_018294505.1 Triticum aestivum
AGGTTAGTGCGGTCCCTCACGGAATCTAACACGCACTGGGTGGAGGAGCTCGACTCCGTACTCTGGGGGCTGCGGACCACGCCAAATCGTACTACCGGATTCACGCCATTCTTTATGGTATACGGCGCAGAGGCAGTTTTGCCCTGCGATATAATTCATGACTCACCTCGAGTGCGCATGTACGAAGAAAGAGAAGCCGAGTTGGATCGGCAAGACAGTTTGGACGCATTGGAGGAGGAGCGCGACGTGGCAAAGGCTCGTTCCGCATTCTATCAGTAGCAGGCTCGAAGATATCAAAGTAGAGAAGTACGGGCCAAAACTTACAATGTTGGCGAACTAGTTCTACGCCTGCCGGACAAGAAAAAGGACAAACTCAAGCCCAAGTGGGAAGGTCCCTTCATCATCGATCAAGTCCTGGCCGGCGGAGCATACCATCTACGAAACGCATCGAACAATCGACTCGAGTCGAACCCATGGAACGCAGCCCGCCTCCGAAGATTCTACGCCTAGCGCCGGACTCAGAGTTCGTCTCCTTCCTCCATCCACATTTTAAAGGTTTGCTGTCTTTTGTTTTTTTCTCTTCCTTCCTCCCTTCTTTTCGTAAAGCCTTTGTGGGCTGACCTGCGCATTGTTCGCACACACTTGACGTGCTGCTTGCAGTCATTATACCTGGGGGCTTCCTTAACAGAATCTTATTTATACGGGCTTCATGCCCAACACATGCGTCACACCTCCGCATGTACCTTTTACTCACCATTATATGCATCGATATGACTTCAGTTTTGGCCAAGCTGGGTTGCCTGGCTCCTGTGCTTACCCCTACATTCCCGATTGTTCGGCTAGGAGGTAAAGGGAGCACCTCTGCGATTGTTACTGCCGGGTCAGCCGGATGTGTACCTCAGACTAGGTGAAGCCGAAAGCTAGCGTTCTTAAGGGAATATTCGGTCGGTGACTTGAAAGATGATTTCTTATTTATTTATTTATCTGCCCCCAGATGCTTTTCTGCTCTTTTTGCAGTCCGGACATGCACTTTAGGGCATGCCTTCCAGAGAAAGGAACCCCTAACGGAACTATTCTCCCTGGAAGATGTTTCTTACTAACCATGTAATATAACATAACTAGTTGGGCACTTGTCTGATAAAGCACTAATGACCCCTACGCCTGGTCTCCATGCATGCCCCGTTTTTTTCATAACCGCGAGGGTATTTGGACACACTCCGGACTCTAGGGTCCCGAGGTTGAAGCGAAAAGGTCCGCAAAGACAAACAATCTACAATCCGGCTAGAAGGCATTTTAATGTCATTTTAGATTACATTGTCAAATTGACTGATTGTACTCCTCTTCAATCCCATCTAACAGGCTGTCTAGCTTACAGTCCCGTTGGGAATACTTAGCGGCCAACTCTACTTGGCCGTACATTAAGCTCACAGGAATCTCCTTCCCATCGGGCCCCACAGGTCCAACCTCGGCCATGTGGTTCGGATCAGCCTTCGTGTACCGCGTCTTCACCATAGCCCAGGCCTCCCGGGCGCCTTGACGGTAGGCCGATATCTTCCATAGACGGAAGCGCTGCCATGTTCCCTGAAGCTTCTCCGCAAGCCCTCCAAGACCCTCGGGCAGGGAGACGGATGGCCATAAGGCCTGGACGACGCCGCTCATCGCCTGCCGAACACGTTCATGCAGCTGCAGCAGCTCGGGAAGCAGATCACCCGTTGAACCGGGCATTTCCTCCGCAGGACGACCCGTGAGCACACCTACAGACATATTTCTGTCAATCGACTCCCTCTCCAACTCTTCTTTTCAAAAGATTTTGCTCAAGCACTTACTGTAAATGCCGCGACGAAGCCGCTGATTCTCCTTCACGGAGCCAGACAGCTGGGCCCGAACACCTTTTAGTTCTTCGCCCAGCTGGGTGTTGGCATCTTGGAGTTTGTTCCTCTCCTGCTACACCTTCATAAGCACCCTCTCGCCGGCCTTCAGCTGGCGCAGTAGCTGTTGCTTGTCCGGATCAAGTCCCGCACCATCTGCAAAATTATTGTCAGACTTATACGCACGCCGCACTTCATAAACTACTTATCTTTTCGAAGTATGTATTACCATAGGGGGTCTCTGTGGATCCCCCTGCGGCGGCTAGTGCGGCCTCAAGTTGGGCCTTGCACTCTTGAAGCTCCTGGGACAGTTGGGTATTCTTCTCCGTAAGATCCTGCATAACAAATGATCCTTAAATTAGTTATTCTAACAATTTTAAGTCTCGGGGGCTACTATCATATATAACTATTAAAATTCCTTACCCGTATGTCTTTCACATACTGCCCCGTGGCTCTGGTTAAACCATCTTGAGCGGCACGGAGGTGCGCGTCTCCCTCATTAAAGGCATTCAACGCCTCCGGGGAGAAACACGCGTCACGAAGAACTGTCTGGCGGCGCCTGTGATTCATGGCGCTCTCCACCTCAGACCTGGTGGCGGACAGTCTGTCGGCATCCTCCGTTGGAGGAGCATCCGGCTCGCGCCTTGCGCTCGCCTCCCCCTCCGGACCAGGTGTTGGAGCCTGGCTGGCGGAGGCTTGGTTGGCAACCTCTCCGGGCACAGTCCGGCAAGCGCTCTTTCTCCTGGAAAAGTCATGAGCATTAATATACCTCCCAGGAATCTTTCCCTTAAAAACGGTGGCGTGCTATACCGTTGCGGCGACGTTTCGATTCGCACCGCACCCCTCTTCCGCCTGCTGGGCCGAACTGACCCTTGTCGGTCAGCCACCGTGGGTTCGGCTTCCCGCCTTGAAGGCACCTCCTGCGAGACACCGTTGGTATACGGTGGTCAAAAATAAGCACGGATGAAGTAATGGTGTCAGGACTCCGGTCATAGTTACCTGGGAAGCCGGAGATAAACCGGGGTAGTCAGCCGTAATGGCGACTAGAGCATTGTCCATGCTAAGTTGGTGGAACACCCCATCAATCAGCTCCACCTCTATGTCTGGATCCTCTCCGGAGGCCGGATCAAGGGATCTT
>NW_025242976.1:0-3006 GCF_018294505.1 Triticum aestivum
AGGTTAGTGCGGTCCCTCACGGAATCTAACACGCACTGGGTGGAGGAGCTCGACTCCGTACTCTGGGGGCTGCGGACCACGCCAAATCGTACTACCGGATTCACGCCATTCTTTATGGTATACGGCGCAGAGGCAGTTTTGCCCTGCGATATAATTCATGACTCACCTCGAGTGCGCATGTACGAAGAAAGAGAAGCCGAGTTGGATCGGCAAGACAGTTTGGACGCATTGGAGGAGGAGCGCGACGTGGCAAAGGCTCGTTCCGCATTCTATCAGTAGCAGGCTCGAAGATATCAAAGTAGAGAAGTACGGGCCAAAACTTACAATGTTGGCGAACTAGTTCTACGCCTGCCGGACAAGAAAAAGGACAAACTCAAGCCCAAGTGGGAAGGTCCCTTCATCATCGATCAAGTCCTGGCCGGCGGAGCATACCATCTACGAAACGCATCGAACAATCGACTCGAGTCGAACCCATGGAACGCAGCCCGCCTCCGAAGATTCTACGCCTAGCGCCGGACTCAGAGTTCGTCTCCTTCCTCCATCCACATTTTAAAGGTTTGCTGTCTTTTGTTTTTTTCTCTTCCTTCCTCCCTTCTTTTCGTAAAGCCTTTGTGGGCTGACCTGCGCATTGTTCGCACACACTTGACGTGCTGCTTGCAGTCATTATACCTGGGGGCTTCCTTAACAGAATCTTATTTATACGGGCTTCATGCCCAACACATGCGTCACACCTCCGCATGTACCTTTTACTCACCATTATATGCATCGATATGACTTCAGTTTTGGCCAAGCTGGGTTGCCTGGCTCCTGTGCTTACCCCTACATTCCCGATTGTTCGGCTAGGAGGTAAAGGGAGCACCTCTGCGATTGTTACTGCCGGGTCAGCCGGATGTGTACCTCAGACTAGGTGAAGCCGAAAGCTAGCGTTCTTAAGGGAATATTCGGTCGGTGACTTGAAAGATGATTTCTTATTTATTTATTTATCTGCCCCCAGATGCTTTTCTGCTCTTTTTGCAGTCCGGACATGCACTTTAGGGCATGCCTTCCAGAGAAAGGAACCCCTAACGGAACTATTCTCCCTGGAAGATGTTTCTTACTAACCATGTAATATAACATAACTAGTTGGGCACTTGTCTGATAAAGCACTAATGACCCCTACGCCTGGTCTCCATGCATGCCCCGTTTTTTTCATAACCGCGAGGGTATTTGGACACACTCCGGACTCTAGGGTCCCGAGGTTGAAGCGAAAAGGTCCGCAAAGACAAACAATCTACAATCCGGCTAGAAGGCATTTTAATGTCATTTTAGATTACATTGTCAAATTGACTGATTGTACTCCTCTTCAATCCCATCTAACAGGCTGTCTAGCTTACAGTCCCGTTGGGAATACTTAGCGGCCAACTCTACTTGGCCGTACATTAAGCTCACAGGAATCTCCTTCCCATCGGGCCCCACAGGTCCGACCTCGGCCATGTGGTTCGGATCAGCCTTCGTGTACCGCGTCTTCACCATAGCCCAGGCCTCCCGGGCGCCTTGACGGTAGGCCGATATCTTCCATAGACGGAAGCGCTGCCATGCTCCCTGAAGCTTCTCCGCAAGCCCTCCAAGACCCTCGGGCAGGGAGACGGATGGCCATAAGGCCTGGACGACGCCGCTCATCGCCTGCCGAACACGTTCATGCAGCTGCAGCAGCTCGGGAAGCAGATCACCCGTTGAACCGGGCATTTCCTCCGCAGGACGACCCGTGAGCACACCTACAGACATATTTCTGTCAATCGACTCCCTCTCCAACTCTTCTTTTCAAAAGAGTTTGCTCAAGCACTTACTGTAAATGCCGCGACGAAGCCGCTGATTCTCCTTCACGGAGCCAGACAGCTGGGCCCGAACACCTTTTAGTTCTTCGCCCAGCTGGGTGTTGGCATCTTGGAGTTTGTTCCTCTCCTGCTACACCTTCATAAGCACCCTCTCGCCGGCCTTCAGCTGGCGCAGTAGCTGTTGCTTGTCCGGATCAAGTCCAGCACCATCTGCAAAATTATTGTCAGACTTATACGCACGCCGCACTTCATAAACTACTTATCTTTTCGAAGTATGTATTACCATAGGGGGTCTCTGTGGATCCCCCTGCGGCGGCTAGTGCGGCCTCAAGTTGGGCCTTGCACTCTTGAAGCTCCTGGGACAGTTGGGTATTCTTCTCCGTAAGATCCTGCATAACAAATGATCCTTAAATTAGTTATTCTAACAATTTTAAGTCTCGGGGGCTACTATCATATATAACTATTAAAATTCCTTACCCGTATGTCTTTCACATACTGCCCCGTGGCTCTGGTTAAACCATCTTGAGCGGCACGGAGGTGCGCGTCTCCCTCATTAAAGGCATTCAACGCCTCCGGGGAGAAACACGCGTCACGAAGAACTGTCTGGCGGCGCCTGTGATTCATGGCGCTCTCCACCTCAGACCTGGTGGCGGACAGTCTGTCGGCATCCTCCGTTGGAGGAGCATCCGGCTCGCGCCTTGCGCTCGCCTCCCCCTCCGGACCAGGTGTTGGAGCCTGGCTGGCGGAGGCTTGGTTGGCAACCTCTCCGGGCACAGTCCGGCAAGCGCTCTTTCTCCTGGAAAAGTCATGAGCATTAATATACCTCCCAGGAATCTTTCCCTTAAAAACGGTGGCGTGCTATACCGTTGCGGCGACGTTTCGATTCGCACCGCACCCCTCTTCCGCCTGCTGGGCCGAACTGACCCTTGTCGGTCAGCCACCGTGGGTTCGGCTTCCCGCCTTGAAGGCACCTCCTGCGAGACACCGTTGGTATACGGTGGTCAAAAATAAGCACGGATGAAGTAATGGTGTCAGGACTCCGGTCATAGTTACCTGGGAAGCCGGAGATAAACCGGGGTAGTCAGCCGTAATGGCGACTAGAGCATTGTCCATGCTAAGTTGGTGGAACACCCCATCAATCAGCTCCACCTCTATGTCTGGATCCTCTCCGGAGGCCGGATCAAGGGATCTT
>NW_025242977.1:0-3006 GCF_018294505.1 Triticum aestivum
CACCCAAACAATTGCCTATAGGCCTCTTATTCGTCATTGGCTCTACCAAAGCAGAACAAGTCGCTTTTGTGAAAGTTAATCTTTAACCCGGTCAATTGTTCAAATAAGCATAACACTAGCTTCATATTTCTTGCTTTGGCCAAGTCATGCTCCATAAAGATGATTGTATCATCGGCGTACTGAAGGATGGACACACCTCCGTCAACGAGATGAGGTACCAGGCCACCCACTTGACCAGCCTCCTTAGCCCTTCCTATCATAATTGCCAACATATCAACGACAATGTTGAACAGGATAGGGGACATCGGATCTCATTGTCTCAGGCCCTTATGTGTCTGGAAATAATGACGTATCTCGTCATTCACTTTAATTCCAACACTCCCTTTTTGCGTATAAGATTCAACCTGGCGGCGCCATGCTTCATCAAAACCTTTCATACACAATGCCCGTTGTAGGAATGGCCATTTTACTTTATCATACGCTTTCTCGAAATCCACCTTAAAAATGACTCCATCCAATTTTTTGGAGTGAATTTCATGGAGCGTTTCGTGAAGGACCATCGCCCCTTCTAGGATGTTTCTGTCCGGCATGAAAGCAGTTTGTGAATGCTGCACCACAGAATGCGCAATCTGTGTGAGCCGATTAGTCCCAACCTTGGTGAAAATTTTGAAACTAACATTGAGAAGGCAGATCAGCCTGAACTGCTCGATTCTCACAGCATCCGTTTTCTTAGAAAGCAGTGTTGTTGTTCCAAAATTTAAGTGAAATAACTGAAGCTGTCCAGAGAAAAGATCATGGAACATTGGTATCAAATCCCCCTTCATAATATGCCAACACTTTTTGTAAAACTCCGTCGGGAATTCATCGGGCCCGGGAGCCTTATTGTTTTTCATCTGCGCTATAGCATCAAACACCTCCTTCTCAGAGAACGGGGCAACCAGAATATCATTATCATTAGCAGTTAGTTGAGGCACATCCTCAATCCTGGACTCATCGAGGGACACACAACTATCCTCCGGAGGTCCAAATAACTGCTTATAATACTTGATGATGTAAAGTTTCAGGTTGTCCTGCCCTACAATGGTTCCTTCATCTTGCTCAAGCTGAAAGATCCTCTTCTTTCTGTGCTTGCCATTAGCAATCAAGTGGAAGAATTGAGTGTTTGCGTCCCCCTGGACCACTTTGCGGACCTTAGCCCGCAACGCCCACTTCAATTCTTTGTCGCGGAGAAGTTCTTTCAACCTCATCTCCGCATCCAGCTTATCCTGGAGCTCTGCGGCTTGCAAGATCGTGGATTCGACTTTTATATCTAGGGTCTGAATCATAAAGAGGAGCCTTTCCTTTTCAACATTATAGACCCCACTAAGGTGTTTAGCCCATCCCCGTAGGAAACTTTTCAAATGCCTAATCTTATTCTGCCAACGCTCGACAGAAGTCGCACCTCCTGCATCCTTAGCCCATTCCTTAGCAATCGGATCCAAGAAACCTTCTCGTTCAAACCATGCCAGCTCGAAAGAAAAGGTGTTTTTGTTTCCCACGTGGTTTGGCTGTCCTGAGTCCATGAATAAAGGTGTGTGATCCGATATTTCGTGCGAGAGAGCCTGAACAGTTACGAGAGGGAACTTCTATTCCCACTCGACACTCGCGAGGACTCGATCAAGCTTCTCATATGTCGGATTTGGCAAAGCATTAGCCCAGGTAAATTTTCTACCGGGAAGCTCTGTCTCTCTCAGATCCAAGCTTTCAATAATGGTATTGAACATAAACGACCATCTGCCATCAAAATTATCATTATTCTTTTCGTCTCTCCTCCTAATGATGTTGAAGTCACCTCCAACTAAAATTGGAAGCTACTCGGATCCGCAGATTCGGACAAGGTCTGCCAAAAACTCCGGTTTAAGCTCGGGTTGCGCGACACCATAAACCGCCACCAGAGCCCAGTTAAACCCAACAGCTTTGGACCTGACCCGAAACTTAACCGCGAAGTTACCCATCACTACACTTCGGACTTCCAGAGAATTAAAGAACTTCAGGCACTGAATTTAAAAGTCACGCATCTCTGTTACACATCTTTTGTCATTTGTCTGAATCATGAGTTCCTGTCCAGAACCCAAATGCCAGCTTTGCCTTGTGCACGCAGTCAATGACACCTAACCTAACGGGACTCTGCATCCTTAACTTTCATTTGTCTGACCACTATCTTGAGATCAGCAGCGAACCAAATTTATGTTTTTCAGAAGTATCCTTGTTCTTTTTCTTATATATTTACAGAGTGGCTTCTGCAAATGCTATAACAAGCACCGATCTTCAGAAAAAGTGGAACCATAATACTGCAGCAGAAGCAGTTCTTCTTCCCAGCATATATAGGTCGAACAGTAATGACTCATTGATGTACAGAGAGTATAACTAGCTGCTGATCTGCTCAAAACTGGCTATATGCCTGCAAAAAGTAACATTTTTTTAATGATTGGATTTTGATAACTAAAATTTCTAACATTTCTATATAACACTAATTATGCTATCATTGCATATGTCAAAAATCTATATACTATTTCATACTAATTAAGCATCTAGCACTAAAAACAGAAAACACAACTTCTATACATCCATTAAAAAACTGAAAAACAACATTATATAAAAAATTTCCATACTAATTAAACAATAATTATATCCATCTAACATGCATTCATACATATATAATAGTGAAAAAATAATAATCTAAATAATCTAAACTAATTAAACATACAAAATACGTGTGTGTACTAATTAAACACTAATTATCTAAACTAATTAAATATACAAAATAATAATCTAAATAATCTAAACTAATTAAAGACTAATTATCTAAACTAATTAAACATGCTTGTGTGTGTGTACGGGCTCGGGGCCGGAGGGATCATAGCGGGCGACGGCGACGGCGAGGCGAGGCGACGGCGGGGACGGCGACGGCGGGGACGACGCGACGGGGACGGGGACGGCGCGACAGGGACGGGGACGGCGCGACGG
>NW_025242978.1:0-3006 GCF_018294505.1 Triticum aestivum
TATAAAAACAGTAGCAAATAAAAAAAGCAGTAGCAAAAAATTAGGTATAAAAACAGTAGCAAATATAGCTAGGGCAATTTTGTTTAGGTATAAAAAACAGTAGCTACAATTTGTAAAAAGCATGAGCAACTGATCTGATTCATCTCATCCTCTCTCGATCTGCAGGATACAAGTGGAACAAGGCAGGGGCGTAGGTGCTTGCTACTCAGGCACGGCGGCAGAGCCAAGCACACCCTCCTCTCCCAAGGTACCAACCCCTCTTCCTCTCCCCCTGTATATACTGCTGTCCAGTACATTTTTTTGCTCAATTTGCTGCTGTCAAGTACATCTTGTTAAAATTGCTGCTGACCAGTACATCTTTGCAATATATGGTGATGTGTACCATTCTTGATAGGATGTATCAATTGTAGTAGATGGTCAAGAAGATGTATAGAAAATAAAAATGATGGTTAGGGTGGTGGCCTAGTTGTATAGGATGGTTAGGGTGGTGGCCTAGTTCTTTGGGCTGTCTTTGGCTGTACTTAGAATAATCCGCAGTTCAAAAAAATACCATGTCAAGTGTTCTTTCTCTGAGAAGTTATTAAATAGACATTGAGAAAAAAATGGAACTAAGTTACCTGGAATGATCATATTGGCCAACTATCTTGAAGTAGAGTATTCATATTGGCGAGCTAGCAAGTATATATGATTGGTTCCCTCTTTGCTTTACTTGGTTCAAATTTCAAACTCTACGTCTTTTTAGTGACAAATCCCAATACGAAAGGCGGAGCGTGCATGCATATTCAGCTCATTACACTTATTCATTGTGGTTGGGGAGTTTTCAAGTGTATATGATGTGTTTACTCTTAGCAGAAATCATTGATAGTTTTATTATTACATCACTTTAACATTGGTATCGGAGAGAAAATACAACTAGGCCACCACCCAACAGTGAGAAATCTGCAATTCTCAGAAAGTAATGGTGGAGATATTTATTCTTCTAGCCAGCGTAGCTCGAAACTTCCAACTAGGCCACCACCCAACAGTGAGAAATCTGCAATTCTCAGAAAGTAATGGTCAAGAAGATGTATAGGATGTATCGGAGAGAAAAACTTCCAGCGTAGCTCGAAACTTTTTCAATCTTAAATTCTTTGCATACATTGGCACACACCCGACGTTCGTGAAACATCTCGGATGCCACCAGCAGTAACCTGCGCGTCCCTGCTACTGCTACCTGCAGATTGCACAAGTCAATTCTCTGTTTTATTTGCTTTAACATAACGGAATAACTAATGGTGGCTGCCTAATGATGACAGACTAAGTTTCTGATTTATTTTGTTATAGAAGTGTAGATTCATTGGTAGCAATTGTTTTCAGTGTCTCATGTTGCTTGTAGTGTTTTGTCCAAAATGTTGAATGATACTGCTTGGAGATGCATATATTGTTTCACCTCTTCACATGCCAATGTATTTTCCATGTTGTGATGGAGGCCTTTTTTGCCTTGTCCATCCGAGAGGCCCTTGAGTTTGCCGGAATGTCGATTAACTTCCGTTCCGGCAAATTCGGGTACTCCATATGTCCTATTTTCAGCAAAGGTCATGCTGAAATTTTCCGTGAATTTTAGCATGACTTTGCTAAAAATAGGACATATGGGGTACTTGTGACTAATGCATGGGCCGGGGTATCTTAGTAGGTAATTAAGTAGGATCAAGTGCCCCGGCGTACTTGTGACTAATGCATGGCTTTTAGGGTGCCTCGGTGTCGATAAAAACCGAAATGATGAAAGCTTAGGCTTTTAGGGTCTCGGCGTCGAAAAACCCTCAATGATAAAAGCTTAGCTTTTAGGATGCCTCGGTGTCGACAAACCCTAAATGATGAGACCATGATCTTGTTCCTTGACAATAACCAACTTTTTGACCAAACTTTGTTCCTATTTAGAGAGAAACATGGCCAACAACGATGAGGCCGGGGGTTCGAGCGTCAAGCCATTCTGGAAGCTGTCCCAGGAGATGGAGGAACAACCTCACTTGTATGAGGACGCCGCCTTCCCCACCGATCCTGAGACCACTGATGGTACCGCCGAGGATGACCCCACTGATGCCACCACTGATGGTGCCGCCGAGGATGCCACCACTGATGATGGTGGCGCACGCACAGATGGCAGCCAACCGAAGAGGCAACGGAAGGACCGGCGCCCGACCGTGCTCCGCACCCTCAAGGAGGAAGTTACTGAAGTGGACTCCGACGGGAATCCAACGGCGCCCGAACGAATAGTCAAGGGGTACTCGCTTCAGCTCGGGTGCATTCTCCGGAGCACCGTCTCGATCAACACCGAGAACCTGAGGCATCCTGACCGAGGGAATTTGCACAACCTCCTCTTCACGAAGCTGCACGAACGATACAAGTTCCCCGCTGAATTTGAAAACACAAGCCTCAAAGGGAATAAAGTGAGCAATGCTGCCCTCACGAAGATGAGCAAGGCCCTATCTACTTGGAAAAGCAATGTGAAGAGAATGATCGAGAAAGGTGAGAGTTATGAGAAGATCAAGGAGAAAAATCCTTCGATCACCGAAGATGACTACAACGACTTCAAGACCAATTGCTCGAGCACCGCAAACTCCGAATCAAGTAAGTGGGGGAAAGAAATGCGGGAGCTGAACTTAGGGGAACACACACTCGGTCCCGGCGGTTACAGAGTGGCGGAGCCTATATGGGACAAGGAGGAGGCGGACCGTGCCGAGCAAGGCCTACCGCCCCTCTTCGATAAATACGGTGACAAGCAGACCAGGAACTTTGTCAGGGCCCGGTACAAGAAGGACCCGAAAACAAAGGAGCTTACCACGGATCCGAAGACCAGGGCGCTTGAGCTTGTTCTGGTAAGGAATACACCCCCTCGTAATTAGCTCCATATGGTTGCATTCTAATTAATGAAGCCAAATTTCTAAATGGTTCACATTCCTTCCGCAGGCGACTGAAAGCAGTAGCGCGGGGTCGACTAAGAGCAACCCTTGGGACACCACTCTAAAT
>NW_025242979.1:0-3006 GCF_018294505.1 Triticum aestivum
AGTCAGAAGTTCATAAGATGTCTTCTTGAGGTACTTGTGAAGATAAACTCTGTTGATGATGTGGCATGCAGTATCAATGGCTTCGAGCCAGAATTTTCTTGGAGTCTTGTATTCATCAAGCATCGTGCGTGCCATCTCAATGAGCGTTTTGTTCTTGCCCTCCATGATGCCATTCTGCTGAGGTGTGTATGGAGCAGAGAACTTATGCATGATTCCTAAGGTATCAAGATAGATGTCGAGGCTAGCGTTCTTGAACTCAGTGCCATTATCACTTTGTATGTGCTTGATCTTGACGCCATAATTCGTCATGGCTTGATTTGGGAAGCGTATGAAGACATCCCGCACCTCATTCTTATAGAGAATTATGTGTACCCAGATGGATCTCAAATAATCATCAACAATATCGAATCCATAGAGATGTGCAGTGGTAGTCACGGTAGAGTACTGAGTAGGGCCAAATAAGTCCATGTGAAGCAACTCGAAGGGACGTGAGGTAGTCATGATTGTCTTCGAGGGATGCTTGGCTCTAGTCATCCTCCCAGCTTCACAAGCACCACATGGATGATCCTTCTTGAACTTGACGCCCTCGATGCCAATGATGTGCTTCTTCTTCGCGAGAGTGTGCAAGTTCCTCATGCCCGCATGTCCTAGCCAATGATGCCATAGCTAGCACTCTGAAGCCTTTGCTACAAGACATATAGCAAGTTGTGGTTCTGCTGAGAAATCTACCATATATAGATCACCTCTTCAATGGCCTTCGAAGACTAAAGATTTGTCAGATTCAATTAGCACAAGACAACGATATTTTCCAAATATCACAATCATATTCAGATCACAGAGCATTGACACAGCCATTAAGTTGTATCTAGGGGATTCCACAAGCATCACTTTATCCATGCGATGATCCTTTGAGATAGCAACTCTACCAAGACCCAATACCTTGCTTTTACCAGTGTCAGCAAATGTGATGTGGCTTTTAGTAGATGGATGTAGGGTTGAATCCATGAGAAGACTTCGATCACCAGTCATGTGGTTGGTGCAGCCGCTGTCCACGATCCATTTAGTGGCTTTCAGAGTTGTACCCTATAGTGCAGTTAGCGAGATAGGCTTCACCAAGAGTATTGTGAAGCAGAAACATGTAGCGAACAAGCATATTATCAAAGTTGAGATTCTGGTTGGGCATGATAGGATGCTCGTCAAGAAACCCTGGAACGAAATACCTTGTAAGACCATTTGGGCACTTTATCTTGCGTCCCACAAGATGTTTTAGGTCTCAAGCATTGGCGTCAGACGTCTTTGATTTGCGGCTGCAGACCTTTCCCTGCAAGAGAAGTTAATTCTTCTTAACCACCCACATTTTCAGGAGTGGCTTAGAAGCAATGAGTCTAAGTGCAGCTTCTAAGAACTTTGGCTTGAGAGCCGTAGCAAATTGCTTCGTAGGAGGAGAATAATAGTCATATGAATATGCAGAAAAGTTATTAGTTCTGTGGAGATAGCGGTTAGAGGAAACATGCTCATATTCATGAGTCTCATGATGGTTCTCCCGCAAAACATTGGCGTTAGGGTGACATCTGTCTGTATGAAGCATTTGGGCCATATGATGCCTTTGTTCTGGGGTTTGTTTTCATCCCAGGTGGTGTCATGACGACATTCATGGGAAGCTTCCCAAGACAACTTTTGGGCACCCAGATCTTCTTCAAGGGTGGCCCGTTCCTGCAGTTAGTACCAATATACCTAGCAAACACTTCACCATTCTGATTCTTAAACAGATTATAATTGGCATCAAAGGATTCATTGATGACAATGGGGTTAGCACAAGTGAAGCCAGATAAAGTGGATGGGTCCACCGAAGGATCCTTAGCAGCAACCCAGGTAGTCTTGGGGTACTGCTCAGACATCCAGTAAGAACCATCAACATTCATTTTCCTCTTGAACCCAACATCCTCTTTCCTAGGGTTTCAGTCCAGAATCTGGTTCTTGAGGACATCACACAAAGTATGATGCCCTTTGAGGCTTTTGTACATGCCTGTTTCAAGCAATGTCTTCAACCTAGCATTCTCATCAACAATAGTAGTGGCATCCTCAATACATGGGTTAGTTACCACATCAGCAGTTGAAGATATTGCAACATCAGAAGTAGTAGAACATCCAGCAACTGAGACAACATTATCACGCTCAAGACATTTTAAACATGTTGGAACAAATTCTTCCTGAGCGTAACTGATCTGTTGGGCGGGTAGTGAATCGTTTCTTTTTGAAGAACTTCATGAGACACTCTCAGTTTCTCAAGTTCTTGATTCCTTTGAAGATGATCGCAGGAAAGCTAATCATGAGAGGCTGAGAAAGTTTCATGACCACTCTCAGTTCTTTGTACTTAACGCGAAGATTTTTTATGTCCTCAATTAAGCACTGAGATTGATTCATTTCCGCGTCCAATAGGTCATCGCTTTTGTCTAGTAGATTTTGAATATGTTCCATAGTAGTTTGTTGCTCAGTTGCAATTTTAACAAGTGTCTTGTAGCTAGGTTTGGATTCACATCAGAGTCATCTTCACTAGAGGTTTGGAAGTAGGCATTGCATGACTTTACCTTGGCACAATGTTCCATGAAGCAGTAGGTAGGAGCAGAGTCGTCCTCATCATCAGCTTCAGCTTTGGGATTGTGACCATTGTCTTCAGTGTTGAAGATGGACCTGTCAACGAAAGCTGAAGCCAGAGCCAGGCTTGCCATGCCTGAAATAGACTCCTCCTGAGACTCCACCTCTGCCTCCTTAGAAGTAGACTCCTCCTCTGAATCCATCTCCTTGTCAATAAATGTATGAGCCTTGCGTGATGAGGTCTTGTTGTGAGATGAAGACTTTGAAGAAGATTTTGATGATTTCTTCTTCTTCTTGTCATCAGAATCATATTCCTTGCTCTTTTTCTTCTTCTTCTTTGCTTCCTTATCTCACTAAGGACACTCAGAGATGTAGTGGCCTGTCTTCTTGCATTTGTGGCAAGTTCTTCTT
>NW_025242980.1:0-3006 GCF_018294505.1 Triticum aestivum
AGAAAACCGAACAAAACATTGAAAAACCGGAAGCAAAAACCACACAGAAGAAAAAAGAAAACAAAAGCACGAAACAGCGAAGGAAAGCAGCAGCGAACAAACAAACAGCGAATTCTGCACGTGAGCCGGCCCAACCAAACGTTCGCCTCAGCGAAGGTACGACGCTTGGACGGGGAGTTCCTATGCGCCGCTCGTTGCGGCGAATTGCCGAGCGGACGCACAGGCTCGACGCTTGGACGAACAAGGGACCTCTAGTAGCTTATGCGCGAGCCTAGCCAACGGGATAGATAAGCTTCTTGGTAAACTATGGCGCGCGAAGCTAAAGGTAATATAGATCTGTGCATTTTGTCAAATTCTGAACGCGAACATTATTTTGGAAATATGTTTTTCCAACGCGAACACTTTTCAACTTTGAGAAGAAGAAAAAAAGCTCGAACATTTCTTGAATATCCGAACAAATTTTTGATAAACTGAACACCTTTTTGAAAATCACGAACACTATTGAATATGTGAACAAACTTTTGTTAAAGGCGACCTTTTTGGAAACTCTGAACAATAATTTGGAAACGCGAATAGTTTTGGAATCCATCAAAAAGAATTTGAAACAAGAATATTTTTTCAAACTCAGAACATAATTTGAAAATGAAAACATTTTATAAAATAATTTGAACATTTTTTGAGAAATATGAACAGTTTTATCAAATCAAGAACATTTTTTAGAACTGTGAAATATTCTAAAAACGAACAGGATCAGGAGAAAAGAAGACGAACATTTTTCAAATTGGTTAGCATATTTAAAAAAATACGAACATTTTTTTAAACTCCCAACCAAAATTAGAAACAGACACGTTCTTCAAAATTGCGAACAAAATTTTAAGTAGAAACAATTTTTGAAACTACTGAACAAAATTGGAAAACACGAACTTTTTTTTAGACTTTGTGAATGAATTTTGAAAGAGGAACAATTTTTCAAACTCATTAACAAAATTTGAAAAGATGAACATTTTTTGAATTTTGTGAACGAAATTTGAGAACTATGAATATTTTGAATTTGAACAAAATTTGAGAACTAGAATAAATTTTTGAAAGAAAGGAATTTAGATAGCACGAACATTTCTTAAAATTGAATAACAAATTTGAAAATTTAGAACCTTTTTAAAAATCTCAAACAAGTTTGGAAATTCGATTATTATTTCAATACATGAACAATACCTTGAAAACTGGAACATATTTTTCAAAAAGCGAGCATTTTTCTAATCTTTAAACATTTTTGTAAAGAACGATTAATTTTTACATGCAAACAAAATTTGAATAGTTTGAACAGTTTTAAAATTATGAAAAATTAAAAAGTGAAGACGAGGAAAAATAAAAAAAAGAAACAGAAAGAAAAAAGATGAAAAGAAAACTTGAAAAGGTAGAAAAGGAAAAGATAGAGAAGGAAAAATAAACAGGAAAAAGGAAAACGAAAAACGAAACAGAAAAAAAGTGTTAGGAAGCTCCTAGAAGGTTCCCAAAACCGGAAAAAAAAACGGCTGAGAACAAGCGAGAAGGTTACGAAAACCGGAATCATTTTACGGGCCGGCCCACGCGCGTACCCTCGATCGATTTCCTGTGCGTCCGCCCGACAACTCGCCGCAGCGAGCGGTATTCCGCTTGGACGCTGACGAGCGTCATATAGGATCCACCCCGAATAGGGGCCCCCCGTTTTTTAGTTGAGTTGAGTTGAATTGTTTCACGGGACGGGTTGGGCTGTGTTCTCAAAGCGGGCGAGACCAGTTTGCGGACGAACAGTTGTTGGAGCGGAAACGGGCTGGGCCTTAACTCAGAACTCATTCACGAAGCTAGGCGAGCAAAACCTTCTGCGCCCGGTGACTGCCAGAGTGCCAGTGCCTCTCGGTTGTGTGATTGGTCCTGCCCCCCGTCAAAAATGAATTTTTTTCCAAAGACGCAAACGCTCATACACGAGCATACACTTACCTCTATAAACACACACGCACACTATATTTTCATGAGCACCTTTGAAAGACTGAGCTAACATATCATCTTGAAATTTACGATGTCACTGTAGGCACCTCTCGTCGTCGACGGAAACGTCTCCTCCCACTGAATGCACAACGCCGGAAATCTTGAAATAAATTCAGAAATAAAATGCGAGCACCACGATTTGAACCCTGGTGGGCTGGGGATACCATAGCCCCTCTAACCATCCAACCACAGGTTGGTTCGCGTCAAAGATGAATTCTGGTTAGAGCATCTACAGTCGGACTTGGTAAATTCGGCCCCTCAAACGCTGGTCGACGCCCCCGAGCGCATCCGCGGGCACTGACCGGGCATTCCTCAAAAAGTTCAATCCACATTTGGACATCTCAAATCCTACAAACTCATGCAACTACATCGGCGCACACGCGTTGTCTGGCTACTCCATCACACTACACTAAACATGCCATCAGACTATCAAAATTTGGCATGTTTGGCTATGGTGGAGTTCATCCACGGCTGCCCTTTCCTTCCCGACGCCCTTGTCGTCCTTCCCAGAAGTACCGGTCGAATATGCAGTACGGATCGAGTCAGATCTGCTCGTCGCCAAAGCTGTCCTCACTGTCGTTGTCCTCCTTCGGTGGCAGCCGGCCATGGCATGGACCGCCCGATTCTGCTCTCAGGCGAGGAGCGCGTGTTCCTCCGCTGCCGTTTCTTCACAATGTGGGCGCGGATGGCTTCCTCCTCTGCGGCCGCCCGCGCCGCCGCATCAGCCGCCTCCGCCGTCGCGTTTTCCACCGCGATACGGGCCTTGGTGGCCCTTATCCTCTCCTTCCTGCGGCGGGCCGCCCGTTCCCGGTGGGACTCATAGTCTGCCCGACCGGTGATCGGGAAGGAAAGGTGTTCCGGCTGCCGGGACCGCGAGGATCCAGCACCAGAGGACCCGAGTGCCCGGTGAGTTGATGCTATGGTGTCCCAGTGGACAGATCCGTCCGTCAGTCAGGCGCTGTCTCTCGGGAGCGGCGGACT
>NW_025242981.1:0-3006 GCF_018294505.1 Triticum aestivum
AGTGTTGTCGCGGTTGCAAACGCCCGGCACGCGTGTCCGGGGTGTGCCCCCCTCACGAACGGCGCTGCCGCCGGCACCTGGAGGGGGGAAACGGACGCGTGGGGTCTACACGGAGGGGATCTTGCTGTGGGTCTTCCCCGGATGTTGCTCCAATGTGTTCCTATGGGCTGACCTAACACAACCGGGTGGGGAGGTCCATTGGTCAAAGCCCGTCCGCGCAAAGTCAAAGGGGTAGATCCCGTGGTCAAACGCTACAGGGTTAGGCGAGACGGGGGCACTGGGGGGTATCAATGCCAACGGAGCGTCGCACCGGGCCCTCATACATGCGGAGTGGTGTGGTGGCATGTCCGAAGAGGCGGGATGCGTCTCCGGGGCGTGGCCCCCCTCACGGACGGTGATGACACGGTAGTAGACGTTCTGCGGTAACGATGCGGCGTCAATATTACTAAATACTCGGAGCGCGATAAAATCATGATTTTTTTTGCACGACGTGGCACATGTGTTATTCGAACGATGGTATTTTTTCATAATTTTTGGTGATGGAGAAGTATCCGAAAAATTCCCTCTACGCGGATTGCCCTTCGCGCGTCTACGGCTGTGGCCGGGGGCCTCCGGGGGCTCGCATGCCGCCAAATCTTGCGTCGGCGGCCTCTCACAAGTCCGGAAGTGTTGTTGCGGTTGCAAACGCCCAGCACGCGTGTCCGGGGTGTGCCCCCCTCACGAACGGCGCTGCCGCCGGCACCTGGAGGGGGGAACGGACGCGTGGGGTCTACACGGAGGGGATCTTGCTGTGGGTCTTTCCCGGATGTTACTCCAATGTGTCCCTATGGGCTGACCTAACACAACCAGGTGGGGAGGTCCACTGGTCAAAGCCCGTCCGTGCAAAGTCAAAGGGGTAGATCCCGTGGTCAAACGCTACAGGGTTAGGCGGGACGGGGGCACTGGGGGGTAGCAATGCTACGGGAGCATCGCACCGGGCCCTCATACATGCGGGGTGGTGTGGTGGCATGTCCGACGAGGCGGGACGCGTCTCCGGGGCGTGGCCCCCCTCACGGACGGCGATGACACGGTAGTAGACGTTCTGCGGTAACGATGCGGCGTCAATATTACTAAATACTCGGAGCGCGATAAAATCATGATTTTTTTGCACGACGTGGGCACATGTGCTATAGGAACGATGGTATTTTTTCATAATTTTTGGTGATGGAGAAGTATCCGAAAAATTCCCTCTACGCGGATTGCCCTTCGCGCGTCTACGGCTGTGGCCGGCGGCCTCCGGGGGCTAGCATGCCGCCAAATATTGCGCCGGCGGCCTCTCACAAGTCTGGAAGTGTTGTCGCGGTTGCAAACGCCCGGCACGCGTGTCCGGGGTGTGCCCCCCTCACGAACGGCGCTGCCACCGGCACCTTGAGGGGGGAAACGGACGTGTGGGGTCTACACGGAGGGGATCTTGCTGTGGGTCTTCCCCGGATGTTGCTCCAATGTGTTCCTATGGGCTGACCTAACACAACCGGGTGGGGAGGTCCACTGGTCAAAGCCCGTCCGTGCAAAGTCAAAGGGGTAGATCCCGTGGTCAAACACTACAGGGTTAGGCGGGACGGGGGCACTGGGGGGTAGCAATGCCACCGGAGCATCGCACCGGCCCCTCATACATGCGGAGTGGTGTGGTGGCATGTCCGAAGAGGCGGGACGCGTCTCCGGGGCGTGGCCCCCCTCACGGACGGCGATGACACGGTAGTAGACGCTCTGTGGTAACGATGCGGCGTCAATATTACTAAATACTCGGAGCGCGATAAAATCATGATTTTTTTGCACGACGTGGGCACATGTGCTATAGGAACGATGGTATTTTTTCATAATTTTTGGTGATGGAGAAGTATCCGAAAAATTCCCTCTACGCGGATTGCCCTTCGCGCGTCGACGGCTGTGGCCGGCGGCCTCCGGGGCCTAGCATGCCGCCAAATCATGCGCTGACGGCCTCTCACAAGTCTGGAAGTGTTGTCCCGGTTGCAAACGCCCGGCACGCGTGTCCGGGGTGTGCCCCCCTCACGGACGGCGCTGCCGCCGGCACCTGGAGGGGGGAAACGGACGCGTGGGGTCTACACGGAGGGGATCTTGCTGTGGGTCTGCCCCGGATGTTGCTCCAAAGTGTTCCTATGGGCTGACCTAACTCAACCGGGTGGGGAGGTCCACTGGTCAAAGCCCGTCCGTGCAAAGTCAAAGGGGTAGATCCCGTGGTCAAACGCTACAGGGTTAGGCGGGACGAGGGCACTGGGGGGTAGCAATGCCACCGGAGCGTTGCACCGGCCCCTCATACATGCGGCATGGTGTGGTGGCATGTCCGAAGAGGCGGGACACGTCTCCGGGGCGTGTCCCCCCTCACGGACGGCGATGACACGGTAGTAGACGTTCTGCGGTAACGATGCGGCGTCAATATTACTAAATACTCGGAGCGAGATAAAATCATGATTTTTTTTGCACGACGTAGGCACATGTGTTATAGGAACGATGGTATTTTTTCATAATTTTTGGCGATGGAGAAGTATCCGAAAAATTCCCTCTACGCGGATTGCCCTTCGCGCGTCTACGGCTGTGGCCGGCGGCCTCCGAGGGCTAGCATGCTGCCAAATCTTGCGTCGGCGGCCTCTCACTAGTCTGGAAATGTTGTTGCGGTTGCAAACGCCCGGCACGCGTGTCCAGGGTGTGCCCCCCTCACGAACGGCGCTGCCGCCGGCACCTGGAGGGGGGAAACGGACGCGTGGGGTCTACACGGAGGGGATCTTGCGGTGGGACTTCCCCGGATGTTGCTCCAAAGTGTTCCTATGGGCTGACCTGACACAACCGGGTGGGGAGGTCCATTGGTCAAAGCCCATCCGTGCAAAGTCAAAGGGGTAGATCCCGTGGTCAAACGCGACAGGGTTAGGCAGGACGGGGGCACTGGGGGTAGCAATGCCACCGGAGCGTCGCACCGGGCCCTTATACATGCGGGGTGGTGTGGTGGCATGT
>NW_025242982.1:0-3006 GCF_018294505.1 Triticum aestivum
TGAGTGCTACTTGGCATATTTTTAATGTAATTCTTCTTAATTGTGGTATTAATATTCAGATCCTAAAGACTCAAGACAAAAGTTCATATTGACATAAAAATGATAATACTTCAAGCATACTACCTAAGCAATTATGTCTTCTCAAAATAACATGGCCAAAGAAAGTTCATCCCTACAAAAGCATATGGTTTAGTCATGTTTCATTTTCGTCACACAAGAATGCTATCATCATGCACAACCCCGATGACAAGCCAAGCAATTGTTTCATACTTTAGTAATCTCAAACCTATAAACTTTCACGCACTATATGAGCGCGAGCCATGGAGATAGCACTATGGGTGGAATAGAATATAATGAGGGGGGTTATGTGGAGAAGACAAAAAAGGAGGAAATCTCACATTAACGAGGCTAATCAATGGGCTATGGAGATGCCCACCGATTGATGTTAATGCAAGGAGTAGGGATTGCCATGCAATGGATGCACTAGAGCTATAAATGTATGAAGGCTCAACAAAAGAAACTAGTGGGTGTGCATCCAACTTGCTTGCTCACGAAGACCTAGGGCACTTGAGGAGGCCCATTGTTGGAATATACAAGCCAAGTTCTATAATAAAAAATTCCCACTAGTATAGGAAAGTAATAACATGAGAGACTCTCTACTATGAAGATCATGGTGCTATTTTGAAGCACAAGTGTGGTAAAAGGATAGTAACATTGTCCCTTCTCTCTTTTTCTCTCATTTTTTTGGGCCTTCTCCTTTTTTTATGGCCTTTCTCTTTTTTTGGCCTTCTCTTTTTTATGGCCTTTCTTTTTTTTATACCTCACTTGGGACAATGCTCTAATAATGATGATCATCACACTTCTATTTATTTACAACTCAATGATTACAACTCGATACTAGAACAAAGATGACTCTATGTGAATGCCTCCGGTGGTGTACCGGGATATGCAATGAACCAAGAGTGACATGTATGAAAGAATTATGAACGGTGGCTTTGCCACAAATACTATGTCAACTACATTATCATGCTAAGCAATATGACAATGATGAATGTGTCATGATGAACGGAATGATGGAAAGTTACATGGCAATATATCTCGGAATGGCTATGGAAATGCCATAATAGGTAGATATGGTGGCTGTTTTGTGGAAGATATAAGGAGGTTTATGTGTGAAAGAGCGTATCATATTACGGGGTTTGGATGCACCGGCGAAGTTTGCGCCAACTCTCAATGTGAGAAAGGGCAATGCACGGTACCGAAGAGGCTAGCAAGGATGGAAGGGTGAGAGTGCATATAATCCATGGACTCAACATTAGTCATAAAGAACTCACATACTTATTGCAAAAATCTACAAGTCATCAAAAACCTCGGCACTACGCGCATGCTCCTAGGGGGATAGATTGGTAGGAAAAGACCATCACTCGTCCCCGACCGCCACTCATAAGGACGACAATCAAATAACACCTCATGTTTCGAATTTGTTGCATAACGTTTACCATACGTGCATGCTACGGGACTTGCAAACCTCAACACAAGTATTTCTCAATTTCACAACTACTCAACTAGCACGACTTTGATATTATTACCTCCATATCTCAAAACAATCATCAAGCATCAAACTTTTCTTAGTATTCAACACACTCATAAGAAAGTTTCATTATTAATCTTGCATACCAAGCATATTAGGATTTTAAGCAAATTACCATGCTATTAAGACTCTCAATATAATCTAAGTGAAGCATGAGAGATCAATAGTTTCTATAAAACAAATCCACCACCGTGCTCTAAAAGATATAAGTGAAGCACTAGAGCAAAATTATAAAACTCAAAAGATATAAGTGAAGCACATAGAGTAAAACTATAGAGCTCAAAGGATATAAGTGAAGCACATAGAGTATTCTATCAAATTCCAAATCATGTATGGCTCTCTCAAAAGGTGTGTACATGTAACGCCCACGATGCGGCTACATCTCCCACGGGTCGAAGGATGACTTAGAGGCATAACCGCATTGTAAGCAATGTCGCTAGTGGGGTAATCTTCACACAACCCATGTAATGAATAAGGAAAAGAGATACATAGTTGGCTTACACTCGCCACGTCACACAATAGCATAAATATCATTACATTCATCCAGATACAATCAAGGTCCGACTACGGAACCAAAATAAAGACAACCCCAAATGCATAATGTTCCCGATCGACCCAACTGGGCTCCACTACTGATCGTCTGGAAAGGAAACATAGTGTCGTCCTGAGTCCTCATCGAACCCCCACTTGAGCTCAGTCGAATCTCCTGGAGCGGTATCATTGGTCCCTGCATCTGGTTTTGAAGTAATCTGTGAGTCACGGGGACTCAGCAATCTCACACCCTGGCGATCAAGACTATTTAAGCTTATAGGTAGGTAAAAGGTATGAGCTGGAACTGCAACAAGCACTAGCATATATGGTGGCTAACATACGCAAATGAGAGCGAGAAGAGAAGGCAAGGCACGGACGAGAAACTATGATCAAGAAGTGATCCTAGAACAACCAACGTTCAAGCATAACTCGAGTCCGTGTTCTCTTCCCGGACTCCGCCGAAAAGAGACCATCACAGCCACACACTCTGTTGATTCATTTTAATTAAGTTAGATTCAGGTTTTCTACAACCGGACATTAACAAATTCCCGTCTGCCCATAACCGCGGGCACGGCTTTCGAAAGTTCAAATCCCTGCAGGGGTGTCCCAACTTAGCCCATCACAAGCTCTCACGGTCAACGAAGGATATTCCTTCTCCCAAGACAACCCGATCAGACTAGGAATCCCGGTTACAAGACATCTTGAAATTAAACCAGCAAAGCCGCCCGAATGTGCCAACAAATCCCGATAGGAGCTGCACATATCTCGTTCTCAGGGCACACCGGATAGGTCAAGCTACGAGTAAAACCAACCCTCAAGTTGCCCCGAGGTGGCCCCGCAGGCTGCCCATTTCGGACCAACACTCAAAGAAGCACTGGCCCGGT
>NW_025242983.1:0-3006 GCF_018294505.1 Triticum aestivum
AGGTTAGTGCGGTCCCTCACGGAATCTAACACGCACTGGGTGGAGGAGCTCGACTCCGTACTCTGGGGGCTGCGGACCACGCCAAATCGTACTACCGGATTCACGCCATTCTTTATGGTATACGGCGCAGAGGCAGTTTTGCCCTGCGATATAATTCATGACTCACCTCGAGTGCGCATGTACGAAGAAAGAGAAGCCGAGTTGGATCGGCAAGACAGTTTGGACGCATTGGAGGAGGAGCGCGACGTGGCAAAGGCTCGTTCCGCATTCTATCAGTAGCAGGCTCGAAGATATCAAAGTAGAGAAGTACGGGCCAAAACTTACAATGTTGGCGAACTAGTTCTACGCCTGCCGGACAAGAAAAAGGACAAACTCAAGCCCAAGTGGGAAGGTCCCTTCATCATCGATCAAGTCCTGGCCGGCGGAGCATACCATCTACGAAACGCATCGAACAATCGACTCGAGTCGAACCCATGGAACGCAGCCCGCCTCCGAAGATTCTACGCCTAGCGCCGGACTCAGAGTTCGTCTCCTTCCTCCATCCACATTTTAAAGGTTTGCTGTCTTTTGTTTTTTTCTCTTCCTTCCTCCCTTCTTTTCGTAAAGCCTTTGTGGGCTGACCTGCGCATTGTTCGCACACACTTGACGTGCTGCTTGCAGTCATTATACCTGGGGGCTTCCTTAACAGAATCTTATTTATACGGGCTTCATGCCCAACACATGCGTCACACCTCCGCATGTACCTTTTACTCACCATTATATGCATCGATATGACTTCAGTTTTGGCCAAGCTGGGTTGCCTGGCTCCTGTGCTTACCCCTACATTCCCGATTGTTCGGCTAGGAGGTAAAGGGAGCACCTCTGCGATTGTTACTGCCGGGTCAGCCGGATGTGTACCTCAGACTAGGTGAAGCCGAAAGCTAGCGTTCTTAAGGGAATATTCGGTCGGTGACTTGAAAGATGATTTCTTATTTATTTATTTATCTGCCCCCAGATGCTTTTCTGCTCTTTTTGCAGTCCGGACATGCACTTTAGGGCATGCCTTCCAGAGAAAGGAACCCCTAACGGAACTATTCTCCCTGGAAGATGTTTCTTACTAACCATGTAATATAACATAACTAGTTGGGCACTTGTCTGATAAAGCACTAATGACCCCTACGCCTGGTCTCCATGCATGCCCTGTTTTTTTCATAACCGCGAGGGTATTTGGACACACTCCGGACTCTAGGGTCCCGAGGTTGAAGCGAAAAGGTCCGCAAAGACAAACAATCTACAATCCGGCTAGAAGGCATTTTAATGTCATTTTAGATTACATTGTGAAATTGACTGATTGTACTCCTCTTCAATCCCATCTAACAGGCTGTCTAGCTTACAGTCCCGTTGGGAATACTTAGCGGCCAACTCTACTTGGCCGTACATTAAGCTCACAGGAATCTCCTTCCCATCGGGCCCCACAGGTCCGACCTCGGCCATGTGGTTCGGATCAGCCTTCGTGTACCGCGTCTTCACCATAGCCCAGGCCTCCCGGGCGCCTTGACGGTAGGCCGATATCTTCCATAGACGGAAGCGCTGCCATGTTCCCTGAAGCTTCTCCGCAAGCCCTCCAAGACCCTCGGGCAGGGAGACGGATGGCCATAAGGCCTGGACGACGCCGCTCATCGCCTGCCGAACACGTTCATGCAGCTGCAGCAGCTCGGGAAGCAGATCACCCGTTGAACCGGGCATTTCCTCCGCAGGACGACCCGTGAGCACACCTACAGACATATTTCTGTCAATCGACTCCCTCTCCAACTCTTCTTTTCAAAAGATTTTGCTCAAGCACTTACTGTAAATGCCGCGACGAAGCCGCTGATTCTCCTTCACGGAGCCAGACAGCTGGCCCCGAACACCTTTTAGTTCTTCGCCCAGCTGGGTGTTGGCATCTTGGAGTTTGTTCCTCTCCTGCTACACCTTCATAAGCACCCTCTCGCCGGCCTTCAGCTGGCGCAGTAGCTGTTGCTTGTCCGGATCAAGTCCCGCACCATCTGCAAAATTATTGTCAGACTTATACGCACGCCGCACTTCATAAACTACTTATCTTTTCGAAGTATGTATTACCATAGGGGGTCTCTGTGGATCCCCCTGCGGCGGCTAGTGCGGCCTCAAGTTGGGCCTTGCACTCTTGAAGCTCCTGGGACAGTTGGGTATTCTTCTCCGTAAGATCCTGCATAACAAATGATCCTTAAATTAGTTATTCTAACAATTTTAAGTCTCGGGGGCTACTATCATATATAACTATTAAAATTCCTTACCCGTATGTCTTTCACATACTGCCCCGTGGCTCTGGTTAAACCATCTTGAGCGGCACGGAGGTGCGCGTCTCCCTCATTAAAGGCATTCAACGCCTCCGGGGAGAAACACGCGTCACGAAGAACTGTCTGGCGGCGCCTGTGATTCATGGCGCTCTCCACCTCAGACCTGGTGGCGGACAGTCTGTCGGCATCCTCCGTTGGAGGAGCATCCGGCTCGCGCCTTGCGCTCGCCTCCCCCTCCGGACCAGGTGTTGGAGCCTGGCTGGCGGAGGCTTGGTTGGCAACCTCTCCGGGCACAGTCCGGCAAGCGCTCTTTCTCCTGGAAAAGTCATGAGCATTAATATACCTCCCAGGAATCTTTCCCTTAAAAACGGTGGCGTGCTATACCGTTGCGGCGACGTTTCGATTCGCACCGCACCCCTCTTCCGCCTGCTGGGCCGAACTGACCCTTGTCGGTCAGCCACCGTGGGTTCGGCTTCCCGCCTTGAAGGCACCTCCTGCGAGACACCGTTGGTATACGGTGGTCAAAAATAAGCACGGATGAAGTAATGGTGTCAGGACTCCGGTCATAGTTACCTGGGAAGCCGGAGATAAACCGGGGTAGTCAGCCGTAATGGCGACTAGAGCATTGTCCATGCTAAGTTGGTGGAACACCCCATCAATCAGCTCCACCTCTATGTCTGGATCCTCTCCGGAGGCCGGATCAAGGGATCTT
>NW_025242984.1:0-3005 GCF_018294505.1 Triticum aestivum
GTAGTAGGGGTCCTAAGCTAGGCGTCTTGGAGCGATGGGTAACAGGAGACGAGGGACACGGTGTTTACCCAGGTTCGGGCCCTCTCTAAGAGGTAAAACCCTACTCCTGCTTGATTATATTCGATGTGGGTATAGTACAGGGTATATGTATCTACCACGAGATTGTAGTAATGAATATTAGATTGTCTATTGACTAGCCTGGCCTCGGTTTATATAACACACCAGAGGCCTAGGGTTTAGGAGAGTCCTCGTCTTGGGCGCCAAGTCTTGTGGGATCTCCCTTGTATGCGGCATGGGCTCCCCGAAGTGGCCCATGAGTGAACCGCCATGGGGGTCCTCGGGCCGATCCAGCTGGTTGGGAGAGGACATGGTGAGTACCCCCTAGTCCAGCACATCATCACCCGTCGCCCCCTTTTTGCCTTCACCTGCCGCACCTGGGAGGAAAGAGGCAAGAACGGGGATTACAGGGCACTTACCTTTCTTTTAAATTGTAGGCACTTGCGAAATCTTAATTTCTAGATAATGTAATCTATCGAGCCCATGCTTGTGTCCTGTAACCTATGTACTCGTATCAGCATGTTAATGAAAAAGTCTAGCCTTGTCAGGAACCCATGCACGCGTACGTTCGTGCAGAGGTGAAAGGCCTCCTTAATGTAAATAAATGAGTCCTCCCAGCAAGCTGTCCTGCCGGTGCCCTCTGCGCCTGCCGGAGAATCACATCTGATGGGTTACAGACAAAGGGCCCAGCCCCCCGTCCATCTCCTTCTAACAAGGGCTACTACGACCACTCCGACCGAAGCAGCGTTCGGGCCGTGAATGGGAGCACACGAGTTTTTTAAAGAAGGGTGGCGAGGTTTTCTAATGCACAAGTCATAGGCTATGAACATGAATGGGCAAGAGGTAAACTTTATCTGTTTGGTTTGCCGGGGATCATCGTGCCGGGCGGTCTTCTCAACTTCTTGCCGGAGCCGGGTCTTTAGCGGGATCGCGCGTCCTTGCCGTGGCTGGAAAGAAGAGAGGGAAAGAGCATGGAACCCTGGTGGTCCACTAATATTTGTTGGAATCAAAAAGCAGTACAATATCCTGGACAAGCATACATATACGTATATACATAAACATGGAAATCGACAGGAAACTATACATACTAAGGGATTCCTTTCCCTAACTGCGCACAGGGTCTGCGCCTCGCTTAAAAAATGGGGGTTGTCGGGGCTCCCGGCAACCGCGCCTTAGGGGTAAAACTTGTGAAGATGTTCGATGTTCCAGGAATTGCTCACCGGAATGCCATCTTCGGTCTCCAGGCAGACTGCGCCGGGCCTGGTGACTCATATTACCCGATAAGGGCCTTCCCACTTTGGCATCAACTTGTTTGAATTCTTGGCGGATTGAATCTGCCGAAGAACAAGGTCGCCTTCCTCAAGGCTTCGGGCGTGAACCTTACGGCTATGATAGCGGCGCAAGGCCTGCTGGTAGCGAGCAGCTCGCACAGCAGCCCGAAGACGATCTTCCTCAAGGAGCATTGTATCCTCTTGGCGCAACTGCTCTTGCTCAAGCTCATCATAATCGAGCACTTGAGGTGACCCGTATATGAGTTCCGTAGGAGAACTGCTTCTGCCCCGTAAACCAGGGCAAAGGGTGTCTGGCCAGTAGCTCGATTTGGTGTCGTTCTGATCGACCAAAGAACTATTGGCAACTCGTAAACCTAGCGCCTTCCGCACTTGTGCAGCTTGTCAAAAGTCCTAGTCTTGAGGCCTTGCGGCACTTCTGCATTCGCCCTCTCGGCCTGGCCATTACTTCTGGGATGAGCAACAGAAGCAAAACAGACCTTGCTGCCGAGGTCTTGAATGTACTACATGAAGGTGCGGTTCGTGAACTGCGTGCCGTTGTCAGTGATGACTCTGTTCGACACACCAAAACGGCAGACTATTCCCTTGAAGAACTTGACGGCTGACTATGCTATCACCTTTCTCACTGGCTCCACTTCCGGCCACTTTGTGAACTTGTCGATCGCGACATACAAGTACTCAAAGCCCCCGACAGCACGGGGAAAGGGGCCCAGTATGTCGAGCCCCCAGACCGAAAATGGCAGGAAAGAGGGATTGTCTGAAGAGCTTGGGCTGGTTGATGAACCTTCTTTGAATGGAAACTGGCACGCTTCACACTTGGTTACTAGGGCAGTTGCATCCTGGAGGGCGGTGGGCCAAAAGAAGCCTTGCCGGAATGCTTTGCCGGCAAGGGCTCTCGACCTTATGTGGGAGCCACACATGCCTCCATGTATCTCTGCCAACAGCCTCAGTCCATCTCCCGAGGAATGCACTTCAACTTCACGCCGTTCGATCTCCTTCTGTATAGGGCATCATCCACAAACTGGTACATGTTGGACCAACGTGCTACTTTCTCTGCTTCTTCTTGTTCCTTAGGAAGCTCCCCTATTTCGAGGAAACGGACGGTGTGTTGTGCCCATGCCGGAGCCTGAGGCTCAACGGCAAGGGCTAAAGGCACATCTTCGGCCGCAAGGGCAGCTGCCTCTACGGTCAGAGCTCAAAGCTCCACCGGGGGTTGCTGCTCTCCGGAAAGCTTGGGGCACCCGGCAACGTCCTTGCCGATGGCTCCTGGGAGCTCAACGGGAAAGTACTTGCCAGGGCCTGCCTTCCTTCGCTTGTTTTGTCCTGCTGATGGCTCCACGGACAGTTGAGTTAATTGAAACACAAAGGTACCTGGTTCCACAGGCAACTTCAGGGCAGCGCGCTTCGACAGGTTCTCAGCAATGCCGTTCTCCGCTCGGGGAACATGTTCTGCTTGCAATCCGTCAAAACGCTCTTCCAACTTCCCCACTTCATCCACGTAGGCCTCCATCAACGGGCTCTTGTAATCCTTGTTGACTTGCTTAACGACGAGCTACGAATCACCTCTGATGATGAGCTTCTTGATTCTGAGGTCTGCCGCGATCCTGAGACCGGCAAGCAATCCCTCGTACTCCGCCGTGTTGTTTGTTGATTTTTCCC
>NW_025242985.1:0-3005 GCF_018294505.1 Triticum aestivum
AGGGATGTAAGAGTCATTGGTAGCTTTTGTGGGAGGCTAAAGTGGCTAGAGCTACCCGCCATTTTATCATTACAAAATCAGAAGCGTTACCCATAGGTGTTGTAGTTGCGCAAAGAAATAGCATATTCATCTGAAGATGTTATTAGAACAGGATGCCCTTGCATGCCGTCGATCACACCAACATTGACGCCAGACATATGTTGGAGTCCCTTGAGTTCTTGGATACATTTCTTTGTCTGCAAATCCCAAATCTAGTACAAAAAAAATGAAGCATATGTAATACATCAATATATTTTATGTAACTAAATATAATTGTCGAATAATAAAAATGCCATACCTGTGCAACCCCATTATCGGATCCGGTAACCACATATTGTCGATCACAACCGGGGGAAAAATAATCAACACATATCAGCCCACCATCACAGTCCAACGTAGCGATAGGAATGGGAGAAGAACAACACCAGATCTGGTAAATTTAGGTGCTATTGCACTATTAATAAAGATAGAAATAGAAAATTTCATGGATACAGATAGAGAAATGAGCCTTTTTTGTTCTTTTGTACCTTTGTTGTGCCATCTTTTGAAGCACTTGCGAAAGTGTTGCACATTGCGTGAGTGCGCTTCGAATATCTGAATGCATGACCAGTCAGTTTCCCAGTTCCATAGCTTGATTAAGCTGTCGTTGGATGCCGATAGCACAAGCGGGCGACTCGGGTGAATGGCCAGCGATTCGGCCCAGCCCGTGTGAGCTTTGAACTGTGTGATCTCATCCATCATCGCAGATGAGAGCACGTGGATGTAACCGTATCCATCGCCGGCCACGAACCATTCCTCCCGCGCGATGAATTTAGCAGAAAGCATCCAATGGTCTCCAGCACATGGTGCTGGCTCCTTTACAGGTCTCAGCGACATCACTCTCTCCTGCAAACAAGTTAGAATCGCCTCTTAACGATAGATAGATTCCTACAGTCAAACTCACTCTTCAAAAACAACAACATGCATATATTTTTTCTGACTATGATGGCATGTGTTCTGAATCGACCTGTGTCTCATAGTTCCAAATGGATACATGCCCACTTCCATGAGCTGCCAAAATCCTGTCGTGATACAAGAGGATAGTTACAAGTAGAAAACAATAATTCTTTTTTGCGAGAGGAAAATCAATTAATTACCAGCAAGCTTTCATGAACTTTTACTTGTGTTTTCCACTTACCACTACGTGTCAATTTTTAATTTGATATATATCACAACCCGGAAAGTAACCTCTACAATCAAAGTCATGACTTTATGATTTATAAGTTGGTGGAAGTTATTTATAATTCGTATGGTGTGATCCTTCCAATGAATACTGTTGGAAGCATAAACTCACCAAGGCTTCGTTGGATGCACATCCATTGATAGTATTTCCGACAAAGTGCCATCCCTGCAGTACATGACCTAAGCAAATAGTTTTCTTAAAACAGTCCAGTGAAAATAATTAAGAAATATGTACACGTAGGAGAAAATAAGTCCTCACTTTCATTCTTGGTTTGATTGGCTGTCAGGTAATGAATAGCACCAACAGGCCGTTGACAAGACAAGAAAATAACAAAGAAATATCACATAATTGAATATGCATCATCTTAAGCTGAGATTGGTTAATTTGCATATAGAAGAACAATATGGCTAACCTCAGATGCCATCATCTTGCTTGCTGGCTCACAAACAGCCTTCAGTGTTACCTTTTGCACCGGACAGCCGCTCAGATCCTCTTGTGACCCCGTAGAGAAGTAGTCATCCATGCCCCACCCACACGTGTATCTATATCCTACCCAGCTCTCTAGGATAACATCAAGAGTGACCATGTTTGCAGGTGGTTGCTGGTGCTTTTCCATCGTTACAACGTATATGCAACTGGTGTTTGGCAGCATGCTTCCATGGAGCCGCGACAGTCCATTCAAGAAACTCTTGGGGTTTTTTGGGACACACCTAAAGTCGACATACTCATCTGAGTTGTTCGTTAGATTAAGTTGGCAGGGGATCAACTTATTCGGTTCAAAGGGGAATCGGAGCTGGAGGGGATGGACACCTAACAACTCTCTTCCTCTCTTTTCAGATGCATCCAGCAAGCAGGAGCCCATCTACATAATATATCCCAACATGATGCACCAGCTATATGTTTAAATTATGCTTTTAATTTTATTTGACGGGGAAAATGAAATAGATGAAATGCATAGTAAAAAGTTGTGTCATAAAGGACCACACCTGATCCATTGATGTTCCTGGTGATTGGGTCATTTTGTGAATCGCAGTCTCCGTCTGAATTAACTTATCAACGATTTCTCCAATGCTCGGCCTTTTGCATTGGTCAGCCTCTACACAACTTAAAGCTATTTCTATGCAGCTCCTTACTTGCTCAGAATATACCTCCAATGCATATGTTGATGTAGCATGGAGCTTATCCCTCCAATTTCCATGTACCTGCAAATTTACACAATAGAAATTACTATTGTATAAAAGAACTATTATTTGTGAAGGATGTATAATTGATCTCAAGAAAGGGATCATTTTCTATTACAAGCTCAACGAATTGCTGGGTGGAAATCTCGGCACGTTTTGAGTAACTCATCGGTCCTGCAAGTATCTTTATGATGATAGCCCCCAAGCTGAATATGTATTCTGGTGGCACGTACCGACACGGTGGATTTAATGAAAACATAGTTACTAGGTTACGTGAAATTTAAATTCACAAATGAGCAATTAGGCTTACATTGTTCCCATGAAACATTTCATGATTTGTGTCTGCTCATCTCCAGATAGCCTTGACAAGCCGTAATCCGCAAGCTTCGGCACAAGTTTCTCATCCAGCAACACATTGGGTGGCTTTAGATCCAAATGATAAATAGGAGATTCCAAGTCCTCGTGAAGGTATTTCAAACCCTTGCAAATCCCCTTAATCATTCCATAGCATGTCTGCCAAGTATCTCCTTTGTATTTATCTGTAGCAGTTAAATAAAAAAAAA
>NW_025242986.1:0-3005 GCF_018294505.1 Triticum aestivum
GGGAAATACCTACTGTAGCTCTGCTGCATCATCCCTTCCTCTTTGGGGAAATACCGACATGGTTCAAGCGACATCAAAAGGAATTTCTGGCGCTGTTGCCGGGGAGACATCATCAACATCTAACAGGTTCCTAATCACAAATATGATCTCCTTTCAATTTACATTATTTGCCATTTGCCTCTCATTTTCATCTCACCCACTTCACAAAAAGTTACCGTTTTATTCGCCCTCTTTTTCGTTCGCCTTTTCTTGTCAGATCTCTTATCTATTTGAACTTGTCACTATGAGTGATTTTGGTATGGTAGAAACAGATGATGGTCTAACTCCTAAAATTGGACGACATGGCAATTTGGATGCTAAAACTTTTATTTTGGGGCAAGGGAATGTTATGGGAACAGAACATATCCAAGAATTTTTCAATTGTATTGGAAATTTGACTCTTGATAATGCTCCTATTCTTAAAAGAACTAAATGTTATGCGGAAGCTTTTTCAGCACTAGTTCTGAAACTTGAAAAATAGATTTATCCATACTCATCCTACCTTACAAATATTGTTTTATGAGCTACCCGTTACAAAGGATCCTAATGCTGAAAAGTTGGCTACCCTTGTTCTTATGAATGAATTTGATTACATAGTGCGAGAAGCTAGGGAAATTTTTCTTTTTTATGGTATGAGCCATGAAAAGTAGTCATAGATGAGATCCTTTATAATAGTGATTATATGTTGAGACATTTGCTTGGAAATAATCAAATTTTGATGAGAATCTCTAAAATGAAATCCCCATCTTAGATATAATCCAACAAGTTTTCAATGATGTTAATCAACACTATTCTTGGATTGTGGGAGGAAATCAAAGGGTATATATCTATGCAAAACCTGTTGACAAAAACGCATCTATGGAAAATAAGAAGAAAGATGACAAAACTTGAATCTATGTGTTATGCCTAGCTAGGGCCATAAAACGCTAGCGCTTGTTGGGAGGCAACCCAATGAATAAAATTTATGTTTGCCTGTGTTTACACAATTATGCCCCTGTTATGATTGCGTTTTTATGTTTTAATTAGTGTTTATGCCAAGTAAGGCCTTTGGTATTATGTTGGGTGATCGTTGATTTGATCTTGTTGAAAAACAGAAACTTTTGCATCTAGTAACAGAATTGTTCAAATTTACAGAAGCGACAAAAAATTCTAATTTTTTTACACAAGATTGATATACAAATTGCCCGTTGTCCTAAGTTTTTAGAATTTTTGGAGTTATAGAAATATATGAAGTTTTCATATTACTACAGACTGTTCTGTTATTGATAGATTCTGTTTTATTTGCGTTGTGTGCTTATTTTGATGAATCTATGGGTTGTATCGGGGGGTATAAGCCATGATAATGTTAGTATACAGTAGATATAATGCAAAAATAAAATATTAATGAGTTTGCAATAGTACTTAGAGTGCTAATTTTCTTTCTTATACTAATGGATCTCATGAAGGTTTTGTTGAGTTTTGTGTGACTGAAATTTTCAAGTTTTGGGTGAGATCATGATGGATGAAGGAATAAGGAGTGAAAATATCCAAAGCTTGGGGATGCCCGATGGCACCACAAGCTATTATTCAAGGAGAAACAAGAAACTAAGCTTGCGGGTGCCCTAGAAGGCACCCCCTCTTTCTTCTAATGACCATTAGTATTTTACTTTGAGTTATATATATTTTTATTCATCACATATCATGAGTTTTGCTTGGAGCGTCTTGTATTATATGAGTCTTTGCTTTTTTTTAGCTTGTATCATCTATCCTTGCTGGACACACCTATTTGAGAGAGCCAAAATTATCCTATGATTTGTTACAATTGCTCTTTATGCTTGACTTGAAAAAAATTGAGCTATGGAATTTTTATAGTGCTTCACTTATATCTTTTTGAGCATGGTGTGCCTTAAATATTTTTGAAGAAATGCTCTCATGCTTCACTTAGATTTATTTGAGAGTTAGTAAAATGTTGAAGAAATTCTCTCATGCTTCACTTATATTATTTTGAGAGATGAAAAATTTTATGCTCATGTTCTTCACTTAGATTTGTTTGAGCTATCAAAAAGCAGCATATGAAATTAGTCTGAAAGTAATAGACATTGAATAGGGATATATTCTACCTCTTGAGCTTGTGTTGGTTTTTCCCTTGAGGAGGAAAGGGTGATGCAGCAAAGTAGAGTAAGTATTTCCCTTAGTTTGAGAACCAAGGTATCAATCCAGTAGGAGACAACGCACAAGTCACCGAATACCTGCACAAACAATCAAACAAACATGCACCCAACGCGATAAAGTGGTTGTCAATCCCTTCACGGTTACTTGAAAAAGTGAGATCTGATAGAGATAGATAAATAGTAAAATGTATATTATTGGTATTTTTGGATTATAGATCCGAAAGTAAAAGATTGAAAAATAGTAGATCGGGAACTTATATGATGGTAAAGAGACTTTATATGATGGAAAAGAGACCCGGGGGCCATAGGTTTCACTAGTGGATTATCTCAAGATAAAAAATAATACGGTGGGTGAACAAATTACTGCCGAGCAATTGATAGAAGAGCACATAATTATGATGATATCTAAGGCAATGATATTTAACATAGGCATCACGTCCGTGTCAAGTAGACCGACTCCTGCCTGCATCTACTACTATTACTCCACACATCGACTGCTATCCAGCATGCATCTAGAGTATTCGGTTCATGAAGAAAGGAGTAACGCATTAAGTAAGATGACATGATTTAGAGGAATTAACTCAAGTAATATGATGGAAACCCCATCTTTTTATCATTGTTGGCAACAATACAATACGTCTCTTGCTACCCCTACTGTCACTGGGAAAGGACACCGCAAGATTGAACCCAAAGCTAAGCACTTCTCCCACTGCAAGAAAAACCAATCAAATAGGCGAAACTAAACCGATAATTCGAAGAGACTTGCAAAGATATCAAATCATACATAAAAGAATTCAGAGAAGATTCAAATAATAT
>NW_025242987.1:0-3005 GCF_018294505.1 Triticum aestivum
GGTGCGGCGACCGGGGCCATATGCCTACACCCGCAGCACATAGCAGTCGGAGGCGGAAGGCGCTGCAGCGCCGGAGACGCGGCCGAGGAGGAACGACGCGCGCGCCATCGCCGTGTGGTTCGCGCGGAGGAGCAGAATCGCCTTGCTGTTGGGCGGAGGGCAGAATCCCAGGACAGTTCATCTCGATCCCATTTTTGTGTAGGCTTGTCAGATCTACTGAGTTTTGGGCGAAATCACTGAGTACCTTTGCCCTTGTAAGAGATTAGGGAAGAGATTATGCATAGGTTAACTGTTTTGGAACTGATTAGGAAGAGTTTTGGGTTGGGTACTGGTGAGATAGGATTCGAGGGCATTCAAGGCTTGGTGATGCTCAGTTGGATGTCGTCACGTGTGGAGGGAGGGGAATGGAGATGTTATCGTGCATAGGTTGTTGATCTGCTGAGTTGCGCAACAACCGCTCATAGGCTGCTCATATAGTTGCCTAGCATTTTTTTTTCATGCAACAATGTACCTATGCTGTAGTTTCCTATTGTTGAAATGTGTGTGTATGAGGTTGTGTGCTGTGGCTCGATGCTCATGTTTGTTTTTACAGATATGTCTTTTTTGCTTAAGTTTGGGATTCAGTTGTCAGACTTTTGCTGGAGTTTTATGAGTCAGTTGCCTGACATGCCCTCAACTGTTGCCTAGTGTATTTGATCAATACCTGGCTTGCTCAATGTAACACTCCAAAAACTTTGATTTGGTTTTATCAAATTATTTATTTGATTTGAAGGAGGTTATTTAAATTTTTTTTAAAAGACTCTCCTCAAAATTTTCATTTATGACAAGTATTTTTTATGGGTTCATCCAAATCTTGATCTTTGGTCTTGAGGGATTTCCATCTTGTGTTGGCTCAACCCAAAATGATTTTTGGAAAGTTTTTACAATTCCTTCTATTAAAAAGAAATCCTATGGATTTTGGATTTATTCTTTTCCCATTCAAACCTTTCTCTTTTGCCATGTCACATGTTGAAATCTTTCTTCCAAACCCAGCTCTCTACCTTCGGTCAAGTCAAACATCCAATTCCAGCAAGTTTCAACCTCTTTTAGATTTTATTTCTATTTGATTTATCCTCAAACATTTTTCTGTAATTTAGTTTGGATTCTTGGGATTTACAAAGGAAGTACCTGATCCTTTAAGTTTCTGAGCCCAAGCAAATTACCCCAACTAGTCCTTGGTACCCTCAACCAAGATCCATCAAGATCCACTGGTCCACAGTTCAAATTTTTCCAAAATTTGCTTACTGCAAGTTTGGACCAGATTTGCCATTTTTGGTGAAATTCATTCTTTTTCTCTTCCTAAAAATCTGAGATAAATCAGGCAGCCTCTAGATACATCAAGAGACCACCTCACCAAGTCCCAGCTCCAGAAATTTTTTTCACGTGCCTAAATCATTTCGTCGAACAGTTGGCATGCACTGTTCCTGTCAAAATTCAGAGTTTCAGTGTTTTGGCTCAGTCGTCGGTGTCGTTTTCTTCAGAACTTGGCGTCGATCTCGCCAGTGCGCGCGTTGGCGCCTTGCTCACTGCTCCCCTCCTTATCCATCGCGCCGCACGGTTGCCTGGACGGTTGCGAGCGTCGGCGGTGAGCTGGCAGGGGTACATCGCCCCCGTGAGCGGCGACAGCAACACTTGCTGCGGCCGCCAGAGAGGCTCAGTGTGGAACGGCGCCGTCCAGCACCGCCCAATCCTCCAAGAGCCTCCGCGTGGCCGTCCCCTTCCCTGTACGTGTTGCAGAGCCGTCGTCGTGGCCTGGAAAGCACAGAGCACGCTCCCTGCCGCTGACGTGCCCGTGAGGCCGTTCCGACGAGAGCTTGGAGTATCACCCTAGTCATACCAAGTTTAGCCCTTGAACAGAACCAGTGGACCAACACGATGATGCCCAATCACCTAAACCTCCAGCCCGACCACTGCCTCGTCGTAATCGCTCGTCGGAGTTATCCCGTTCTCGGCAACCGCCTCGGGCCGAATATAAATAGCGACCCCGAGCTCGTCCTCAACCCAGCACCTCACCTCCTCTCCTCAGAACCTCGCCACGCTCATCGGAGGGCCTCGGGAGAGCCTTCTTCCCCAACTCCAGCCGCCCCGATCCGCTTCGGGCTCCGGCACGATTCGCTCCAGTGAGGGCACCCCCGCCTCCCAAACCTTGCCAGTAGCCTCCTAGTGCTCCCACTCTTCTGACCCTAGCCTCAATTTGGCGTCTGCAGCCCTCGATGTGGTGCTCGCCGACGACCAACTCCACCACCCACAGACGCGGAAGAGCTCCGTGAACCCGTAGGTACTCTCAGTTTCCCCTACCTCGCCGTGGATCGACGCCGGCGACCACCGCAATCCTCGGGCGCCGGTGTGCTCTGTTTCTTTTTCAAATTTTTAAACCCGACGGGTGGGACCCCCTCGTCAGCCCCTCCTCTTCTATTTGAAACGTTTTCTGAAAGCGCCTTCGGGCAAAGTACGTTTTCCCTTTGGGCTGGCGTATTTTTAACCGAAGTGTTTTCTGTTTTTCTAAACTAGCCCCTGTAAATTTTCTGTTTCATCACAGATGAGTCCCTGGACTAAAATCTTAATAACTTTTAAACCAAAGATGATTTTTAGTTGATTCTTTTTCTGTCATCTTTATTTTTCTGTCTAGTTTTTTATCATATTTATTTGAAAAATATTTGGAACAATTTTTATGCACGCACGGTATTCACGTTAGTATCCGATTTTTTTATACCGTAGATACCGAAGGAGGTGACGGAACCGCAAACTTCGCCGAGCTAGACTTCGACTACTCCGAACCAGGCAAGCATGTTTGAACCTTTGATATGATGAGTGTTTTGCATGTTTGCTTGAGTAGTTTTCTCATGTCATGTTTATATAAGCATTAGTGAATGTTATATTGCATGCAAGGCAAGATACAGGTGAGCTTCGAAGTTTGATGTGTTCATATGATGGTGAGATAACCTGATTATGTGGTGGAATGATAG
>NW_025242988.1:0-3005 GCF_018294505.1 Triticum aestivum
ATAACCGCATTGAAAGCAATGTCGCAAGTCAGGCAATCATTACAACATCCCATGTAATATATAATAAAAGGGGAAGATAACATAGTTGGCTTACACTCGCCACGTCACATCAGAGTACATAAATAACATCCATCAAACAAACACTCATGGCCCGACTACGGCGCCAAAATAGAAAAGAACCCAACATGCGACAAGGTCCTGAATCGATAACCCCAACTAGGCACCACTACTGATCATCCGGAAAAGACACGTAGTAACGCTGAGAGTCCTCGTCGAACTCCCACTTGAGCTCGTACTCGTCACCTGGAGCGGAATCACCTGGACCTGCATCTGGAGTTGTAGTATCTGTGAGCCACAGGGACTCAGCAATCTCACACCCACGCGATCCAAACTATTTAAGCTCATAGGAATGGATAAGGCAAAAATATGTGGAGCTGCAGCAAGCGACTAGCATATGGTGGCTAACTTATACGCAAAAGAGAGCGAGAAGAGAAAGGCGAAGCACGAGCGAGAAGCTAAAGGTACATCCTGCGCAAGCATAACTCCAACACCGTGTCCACTTCCCGGACTCCGCCGAGAAGGGGCCATCACGGTAACACACACGGTTGATTCATTTTAATCAAGTTTAGTTCAAGTAATCTACAACCGGACATTAACAAATTCCCATCTGCCCATAACCGCGGGCACGGCTTTCGAAAGTTCAATCCCTGCAGGGGGGGTCCCAACTTAGCCCATGACAAGCTCTCACGGTCAACGAAGGAATAGACCTCCACCCGAGACACACCGATCAGACTCGGCAACCCGGTACAACAAGACAATTCGACAGGTTAAAACAATACCAGCAACACCGCCCGAATGTGCCGACAAATCCCGATAGGAGCTGCACATATCTCTTTCTCAGGGCACACTCAGATGAGCGCTCCATACAACTAAAACCAAACCTCGAGTTTCCTCGAGGGGGCGCTGCACAGGACTCTAGTTTGGACCAACGCTCAGAGGAGCACTGGCCCGGGGGTTAAAATAAAGATGACCCTCGGGCTCCGGAAACCCAAGGGAAAAAGAGGCTAGGTGGCAAATGGTAAAGCCAATGTTGGGCATTGCTGGAAAAGCTTTAATCAAGGCGAACAATCAAGGGGTTCCCATTATAACCCAACCGCGTAAGGGACGCAACAATCCGGGAACATAACACCGATATGACGGAAAACTAGGACGGCAAGAGTGGAACAAAACACTAGGCGAGAGGCCGAGCCTTCCACCCTTTACCAAGTATATAGATGCATTAATATAACATAACAATATAATGATATCCCAACAAGTAAATAAATGTTCCCACAAGGAACGGCTCCAATCTTCACCTGCAGCTAACAACGCTATAAGAAGGGCTGAGCAAAGCGGTAACATAGCCAATCAACGGTTTGCTAGGACAATGGTGGGTTAGAGGTTCAACATGGCAATTGGGAGGCTGACAAGCAAAAGGTAGGCATCGTAGCAGTGGCAAAGCAAAAGAGCGAGCAAACTAGCATAGCAAAGATAGTAGTGATTTCGAGGGTATGATCATCTTGCCTGCACAGTTGTCAGAGTTGACTGGATCCTCACAAGCAAACTCAACGGGCTCCTCGGTAGCGAACTCGTCTCCCGGCTCTACCCAAACAAGACAAACAAGCAACAAGGATACAATCAACCACGGGCAAGACCAAGCAATATGATGAAATGACGATATGCTATGCGGGATGCGATGCGGGATGCAAAATGCAAGATATGACAGAAAATGCATGAACCTGGCATCAACTTGGAAAACCAAGTGTGCCACTGGATAGAGGGGATGAAATCGCTTGAAAACGATATAAAGATCATAGGAATCGGGGCTACGGTTTAGAAATGGCAAGCGTTTTAAGATATGACACCGGTCTGCGATTTACAGCAAGTAGGCATCTAAATGCAACAAAATGAACATGCTACAGCCACCAAACATGAAAACAAAATATATGGCAGTGATGTACACAAGATGGTTGACAAAACACTAGCACTGAGCCATAGGCAAATTCATCCATTAAGAGGTTCAAACAAGCATGGCTAAAACGCAAATGCAAAACAGATTTCAGACTTGGTGAAATTAACACTAGTCTGAAATTTCAGATCACGATGCTCTCTTCGGAGCAGCAAAACAACATGATACAAAACCTGAACATGACAAGTAAGAACATGGCATGGAGCTACTCAACAAGCTTAACAAAACACCCAAAGTGACCTGGGGCCAAAAGGGTTCACAAAATACTCTACCGAGCTCACGAACATCGCTCGGACACAATCAGTTTTCAGACTTAGTGAAAACTGAGACATGCTGAAATATAACTCACGAAGGCATGTAAACGAGCTCGATGCACTCACTAAGGTGCAAGTCATGGAAAGGAAAGCATATAACCAGCAAGAAGGCACAAAGTGCTAGCTACTCATGGCAAGAACGAAGGCATAGCATGCATGGAACGCTAACGGTAGCATCGGCGAAATCGCAAACAAGTTGACGATCTGCCTAGATTAACAACGAAGCAAAAGTTGAGCTCGATTGAGTCAACCTAGAGCACTCCACAAATGCCAACAAAGACATGGATGGACAGAGCATAACTTAAATATCAAAACTCCCTTACTGATCATCCCCAAAAGAGGCACGGATCGCTAGGAAACAAGCTGGACATATAGCATCATGAACTAAAATATCCCAGACTTAGTGAAAATCACTAAGTCCCTGAAATCTGCATTCTCAGGTACCCTACTTCGCAAGCTTGCACAAGACAACACACACATCCTAAAAATGCATGGGTGGCACCTCTGGAAAGAAGACGAAATGCTTCACAATACATCCCAAAGGGGCACAGGCATATCATGCACGAATTAAACATAGCAAAAATGACAAAAGTGCATGATGAACTAACGGATCTGCAATTTAACTCACGAAGCCTCCTTCTAACAGCATTTTGGGCGTCAAGATGACCTCAAATGCAAATGAT
>NW_025242989.1:0-3005 GCF_018294505.1 Triticum aestivum
ATCATTTGCATTTGAGGTCATCTTGACGCCCAAAATGCTGTTAGAAGGAGGCTTCGTGAGTTAAATTGCAGATCCGTTAGTTCATCATGCACTTTTGTCATTTTTGCTATGTTTAATTCGTGCATGATATGCCTGTGCCCCTTTGGGATGTATTGTGAAGCATTTCGTCTTCTTTCCAGAGGTGCCACCCATGCATTTTTAGGATGTGTGTGTTGTCTTGTGCAAGCTTGCGAAGTAGGGTACCTGAGAATGCAGATTTCAGGGACTTAGTGATTTTCACTAAGTCTGGGATATTTTAGTTCATGATGCTATATGTCCAGCTTGTTTCCTAGCGATCCGTGCCTCTTTTGGGGATGATCAGTAAGGGAGTTTTGATATTTAAGTTATGCTCTGTCCATCCATGTCTTTGTTGGCATTTGTGGAGTGCTCTAGGTTGACTCAATCGAGCTCAACTTTTGCTTCGTTGTTAATCTAGGCAGATCGTCAACTTGTTTGCGATTTCGCCGATGCTACCGTTAGCGTTCCATGCATGCTATGCCTTCGTTCTTGCCATGAGTAGCTAGCACTTTGTGCCTTCTTGCTGGTTATATGCTTTCCTTTCCATGACTTGCACCTTAGTGAGTGCATCGAGCTCGTTTACATGCCTTCGTGAGTTATATTTCAGCATGTCTCAGTTTTCACTAAGTCTGAAAACTGATTGTGTCCGAGCGATGTTCGTGAGCTCGGTAGAGTATTTTGTGAACCCTTTTGGCCCCAGGTCACTTTGGGTGTTTTGTTAAGCTTGTTGAGTAGCTCCATGCCATGTTCTTACTTGTCATGTTCAGGTTTTGTATCATGTTGTTTTGCTGCTCCGAAGAGAGCATCGTGATCTGAAATTTCAGACTAGTGTTAATTTCACCAAGTCTGAAATCTGTTTTGCATTTGCGTTTTAGCCATGCTTGTTTGAACCTCTTAATGGATGAATTTGCCTATGGCTCAGTGCTAGTGTTTTGTCAACCATCTTGTGTACATCACTGCCATATATTTTGGTTTCATGTTTGGTGGCTGTAGCATATTCATTTTGTTGCATTTAGATGCCTACTTGCTGTAAATCGCAGACCGGTGTCATATCTTAAAACGCTTGCCATTTCTAAACCGTAGCCCCGATTCCTATGATCTTTATATCGTTTTCAAGCGATTTCATCCCCTCTATCCAGTGGCACACTTGGTTTTCCAAGTTGATGCCAGGTTCATGCATTTTCTGTCATATCTTGCATTTTGCATCCCGCATCGCATCCCGCATAGCATATCGTCATTTCATCATATTGCTTGGTCTTGCCCGTGGTTGATTGTATCCTTGTTGCTTGTTTGTCTTGTTTGGGTAGAGCCGGGAGACGAGTTCGCTACCGAGGAGCCCGTTGAGTTTGCTTGTGAGGATCCAGTCAACTCTGACAACTGTGCAGGCAAGATGATCATACCCTCGAAATCACTACTATCTTTGCTATGCTAGTTTGCTCGCTCTTTTGCTTTGCCACTGCTACGATGCCTACCTTTTGCTTGTCAGCCTCCCAATTGCCATGTTGAACCTCTAACCCACCATTGTCCTAGCAAACCGTTGATTGGCTATGTTACCGCTTTGCTCAGCCCTTCTTATAGCGTTGTTAGCTGCAGGTGAAGATTGGAGCCGTTCCTTGTGGGAACATTTATTTACTTGTTGGGATATCATTATATTGTTATGTTATATTAATGCATCTATATACTTGGTAAAGGGTGGAAGGCTCGGCCTCTCGCCTAGTGTTTTGTTCCACTCTTGCCGTCCTAGTTTTCCGTCATATCGGTGTTATGTTCCCGGATTGTTGCGTCCCTTACGCGGTTGGGTTATAATGGGAACCCCTTGATTGTTCGCCTTGATTAAAGCTTTTCCAGCAATGCCCAACATTGGCTTTACCATTTGCCACCTAGCCTCTTTTTCCCTTGGGTTTCCGGAGCCCGAGGGTCATCTTTATTTTAACCCCCGGGCCAGTGCTCCTCTGAGCGTTGGTCCAAACTAGAGTCCTGTGCAGCGCCCCCTCGAGGAAACTCGAGGTTTGGTTTTAGTTGTATGGAGCGCTCATCTGAGTGTGCCCTGAGAAAGAGATATGTGCAGCTCCTATCGGGATTTGTCGGCACATTCGGGCGGTGTTGCTGGTATTGTTTTAACCTGTCGAATTGTCTTGTTGTACCGGGTTGCCGAGTCTGATCGGTGTGTCTCGGGTGGAGGTCTATTCCTTCGTTGACCGTGAGAGCTTGTCATGGGCTAAGTTGGGACCCCCCCTGCAGGGATTGAACTTTCGAAAGCCGTGCCCGCGGTTATGGGCAGATGGGAATTTGTTAATGTCCGGTTGTAGATTACTTGAACTAAACTTGATTAAAATGAATCAACCGTGTGTGTTACCGTGATGGCCCCTTCTCGGCGGAGTCCGGGAAGTGGACACGGTGTTGGAGTTATGCTTGCGCAGGATGTACCTTTAGCTTCTCGCTCGTGCTTCGCCTTTCTCTTCTCGCTCTCTTTTGCGTATAAGTTAGCCACCATATGCTAGTCGCTTGCTGCAGCTCCACATATTTTTGCCTTATCCATTCCTATGAGCTTAAATAGTTTGGATCGCGTGGGTGTGAGATTGCTGAGTCCCTGTGGCTCACAGATACTACAACTCCAGATGCAGGTCCAGGTGATTCCGCTCCAGGTGACGAGTACGAGCTCAAGTGGGAGTTCGACGAGGACTCTCAGCGTTACTACGTGTCTTTTCCGGATGATCAGTAGTGGTGCCTAGTTGGGGTTATCGATTCAGGACCTTGTCGCATGTTGGGTTCTTTTCTATTTTGGCGCCGTAGTCGGGCCATGAGTGTTTGTTTGATGGATGTTATTTATGTACTCTGATGTGACGTGGCGAGTGTAAGCCAACTATGTTATCTTCCCCTTTTATTATATATTACATGGGATGTTGTAATGATTGCCTGACTTGCGACATTGCTTTCAATGCGGTTAT
>NW_025242990.1:0-889 GCF_018294505.1 Triticum aestivum
GTATGCATCATTCAAAGCGACATCATCAATTTCCACCATGTTCTGACATCATTTGCTTTTTTTGGTCATTTACCGATTTGTTTAGAGAGCTAAATGATGGTGAAATTGAAAATCACTACAAAATGAACTCTGAAAATGTTGGAACTTGGCATGGTATCATCATTTCACCCGCATAGCATGTGCAAAAGAGTAGAGAGGGTCACGGCGAAAACTGGACGCAACTCGTGTACAAACTAGACAATCTCTTTCGGAGTATCATGATTTCGAACGAGAACTCATCTGTTACACGGGCACTTCAAAGTTTTTCAAACTTTTTTGAAGTCCAGCCTATTTTTGCCATAACAATGCATCATTCAAAGCGACGTCATCAATTTCCAACACGTTCCGACATCATTTGCTGTTTTTCAATCATTTACCGATTTGTTTAGAGAGCTAAATGATGGTGAAATTGAAAATCACTACAAAATGAACTCTGAAAATGTTGGAACTTGGCATGGTATCATCATTTCACCCGCATAGCATGTGCAAAAGAGTAGAGAGAGTCACGGCGAAAACTAGACGCACCTCGTGTACAAACTGGACAATCTCGTTCGGAGTATCAGGGTTTCGGACGAGAACTCATCTGTTACCCGGGCACTTCAATGTTTTTCAAACTTTTTCGAACTCCAGCATATTTTTGCGTTCACTATGCATCATTCAAAGTACCGTCATCAATTTCCAACACGTTCTGACATCATTTGCTGTTTTTAGTCATTCACCGATTTGTTTAGAGAGCTACAAGACGGTGAAATTGAAAATCACTACAAAATGAACTCTGAAAATGTTCGAACTTGGCATGGTATCATCATTTCACCCGCATAGCATGTGCAAAAGAGTAGAGAGAGTCACG
>NW_025242990.1:899-1409 GCF_018294505.1 Triticum aestivum
ATGCATCATTCAAAGCGATGTCATCAATTTCAAACACGTTCTGACATCATTTGCTGTTTTTCACCCGCATTTACCGATTTGTTTAGGGAGCTAAATGACGGTGAAATCGAAAATCAATACAAAATGAACTCTGAAAATGTTGGAACTTGACATGGTATCATCATTTCACCCGCATAGCATGTGCAAAAGAGTAGAGAGGGTCACGGCGAAAACTAGACGCACCTCGTGTACAAACTGGACAATCTCTTTCGGAGTATCAGGGTTTCGGACGAGAACACATCTGTTACACGGGCACTTCAATGTTTTTCAAACTTTTTTGAACTCCGGCCTATTTTTGCCTTCACTATGCATCATTCAAAGCGACGTCATCAATTTCCAACACGTTCTGACATCATTTGCTGTTTTTCAGTCATTTATCGATTTGTTTAGAGAGCTAAATGACGGTGAAATTGAAAATCACTACAAAATGAACTCTGAAAATGTTGGAACTTGGCATGGTATCATCATTTC
>NW_025242990.1:1419-1751 GCF_018294505.1 Triticum aestivum
GACGCACCTCGTGTACAAACTGGACAATCTCGTTCGGAGTATCAGGGTTTCGGACGAGAACTCATCTGTTACCCGGGCACTTCAATGTTTTTCAAACTTTTTCGAACTCCAGCATATTTTTGCGTTCACTATGCATCATTCAAAGTACCGTCATCAATTTCCAACACGTTCTGACATCATTTGCTGTTTTTAGTCATTCACCGATTTGTTTAGAGAGCTACAAGACGGTGAAATTGAAAATCACTACAAAATGAACTCTGAAAATGTTCGAACTTGGCATGGTATCATCATTTCACCCGCATAGCATGTGCAAAAGAGTAGAGAGAGTCACG
>NW_025242990.1:1761-2258 GCF_018294505.1 Triticum aestivum
AATGTTTTTCAAACTTTTTTGAACTCCGGCCTATTTTTGCCTTCACTATGCATCATTCAAAGCGACGTCATCAATTTCCAACACGTTCTGACATCATTTGCTGTTTTTCAATCATTTACCGGTTTGTTTAGAGAGCTAAATGACGGTGAAATTGAAAATCTCTACAAAATGAAGTCTGAAAATGTTGGAACTTGGCATGGTATCATCATTTCACCCGCATAGCATGTGCAAAAGAGTAGAGAGGGTCACGGCGAAAACTGGACGCACCTCGTGTACAAACTGGACAATCTCGTTCGTAGTATCAGGGTTTCGGACGAGAACTCATCTGTTACCCGGGCACTTCAATGTTTTTCAAACTTTGTTGAACTCCAGCATATTTTTGCGTTCACTATGCGTCATTCAAAGTACCGTCATCAATTTCCGACACGTTCTGACATCATTTGCTGTTTTTAGTCATTTACCGATTTGTTTAGAGAGTTACATGACGGTGAAATTGA
>NW_025242990.1:2268-3004 GCF_018294505.1 Triticum aestivum
AAAATCACTACAAAATGAACTCTGAAAATGTTGGAACTTGGCATGGTATCATCGTTTCACCTGCATAGCATGTGCAAAAGAGTAGAGAGGGTCACGGTGAAAACTGGACGCACCTCGTGTACAAACTGGACAATCTCTTTCGGAGTATCAGGGTTTCGGACGAGAACTCATCTGTTACACGGGCACTTCAATGTTTTTTAAACTTTTTTGAACTCCAGCCTATTTTTGCGTTCAGCATGCATCATTCAAAGCGACGTCATCAATTTCCAACACGTTCTGACATCATTTGCTGTTTTTCAGTCGTTTACCGATTTGTTTAGAGAGCTAAATGACGGTGAAATTGAAAATCACTACAAAATGAACTCTGAAAATGTTGGAAGTTGGCATGGTATCATCATTTCACCCGCATAGCATGTGCAAAAGAGTAGAGAGGGTCATGGCGAAAACTGGACGCACCTCGTGTACAAACTGGACAATCTCTTTCGGAGTATCATGATTTCGGACGAGAACTCATCTGTTACACGGGCACTTCAATGTTTTTCAAACTTTTTTGAACTCCAGCCTATTTTTGCCTTCACTATGCATCATTCAAAGCGACGTCATCAATTTCCAACACGTTCTGACATCATTTGCTATTTTTCAATCATTTACCGATTTGTTTAGAGAGCTAAATGATGGTGAAATTGAAAATCACTACAAAATGAACACTGAAAATGTTGGAACTTGGCATGGTATC
>NW_025242991.1:0-3004 GCF_018294505.1 Triticum aestivum
CTCATGCACCTCAATGGTTTGAGGGTGATGCAGCACCTCCGCAAGATAGGGGTTGATAACCCTCTCGAAAAACTTGTCCTTGGAAGCGCTTGAAGACGACATGATGCTCTAGATCTGAAACAGATACAGCTCGAAACAAAAACAGAGGATATTTGCGTGATACGGTGGCCAAAACCTTCGGGAGTATATATAATGAATTTTTACCAACCAAAATACGTAACATACAAGAAAACGGAGGCCGGGGGGCACACGAGGTGCCCACAAGACAAGGGGGCGCGCCCTACAGGGGGGGCGCGCCCTCCTCTCTCGTGGGAGCCTCGTGTCCCTTTCGGACTACTTCTTTCTTCCTAATATTCTTAAATAATCCAAAACTGATGAAAATTGCCAGTAGAGTTGTTTTGGAGTCGGTATACTTACCGTACCACGTACCTATGCCCTTTCGGAGTATGGAACGTTCTGGAAAGTGTCTCTTATGTACTCCTCTAGGGTTATGGTTTCGATAATATTAGTTTCAACACTGATAGGGTTACCTGAAATATAATGCTTGATTCTTTGACCATTAACCACCCTAGTATTTGTGCCTTCAAAGTTGTTAATTTTTATAGCACCGGAACGGTAGACCTCCTTGATAACGTAGGGGCCTTCCCATTTTGCGAGAAGTTTTCCTGCAAAAAATCTTAAACAAGAGTTGAATAATAACACATAATCTCCTACGTTAAACGCACGCTTTTGTATCCTTTTATCATGCTAGCGTTTGACTTTTTCTTTGAAGAGCTTCGCATTCTCATAAGCTTGGGCTCTCCATTCATCAAGTGAGCTAATATCAAACAACCTCTTCTCACCGGCAAGTTTGAAATTATAATTAAGCTCTTTAATAGCCCAATATGCTTTATGTTCAAGTTCAAGAGGTAAATGACATGCTTTTCCATATACCATCTTATATGGAGACATACCCATAGGATTTTTGTATGCAGTTCTATAGGCCCATAATGCATCATCAAGTTTTTTGGACCAATTCTTTCTAGATCTACTCACAGTCTTTTGCAAAATTAATTTGAGCTCTCTATTGCTCAACTCTACTTGACCACTAGACTGCGGGTGATAAGGAGATGCAATTCTATGATTGACATAGTATTTAGCAAGAATATTACGGAAAGCACCATGAATAAAGTGTGAACCACCATCAGTCATAAGATATCTAGGGACTCCAAACCTCGGAAAAATAACTTCTTTAAGCATTTTAATAGAAGTGTTATGATCAGCACTACTAGTTGGAATAGCTTCTACCCACTTAGTAACGTAATCAACAGCAACTAAAATATGTGTATAACCATTGGAAGTAGGAAAAGGTCACATATAATCAAAGCCCCAAACATCAAACGGTTCAATAACAAGAGAACAATTCATAGGCATTTCTTGACGTCTACTGATGTTACCTATTCTTTGGCATTCATCACAGGATACAACAAACTTACGAGCATCTTTGAAAAGAGTAGGCCAATAAAAACTAGATTGTAGTACCTTGTGTGCAGTTCTATCTCCAGCGTGGTGTCCTCCATAGGATTCAGAGTGACACTTGCGTAGGATTTGTTCTTGTTCATGCTCAGACACACAACGTCTAATAATACCACCTACTCCTTCTTTATAAAGGTGTGGATCATCCCAGAAGTAATGTCTTAAATCATAGAAGAACTTTTTATTTTGCTGGTATGTGAAACTAGGCGGTATATATTTAGCAACAATGTAATTAGCATAGTCAGCATACCAAGGAGCAGTACGATAAGCATTGACAACCGCTAATTGTTCATCAGGAAAACTATCATTAATAGGCAGTGGGTCATCAAGAACATTCTCTAACCTAGACAAGTTGTCTGCAACGGGGTTCTCATCTCCCTTTCTATCAATAATATGCAAGTCAAATTCTTGGAGCAAGAGAACCCATCTAATGAGTCTAGGCTTAGCATCTTTCTTTTCCATGAGATATTTAATAGCAGCATGATCAGTGTGAATAGTAACTTTGGAATCAACAATATAAGGTCTAAACTTATCACATGCAAACACAACTGCTAAGAATTATTTTTTAGTGGTAGCATAATTTCTCTGGGCAGTATCAAGAGTCTTACTAGCATAATGGATAACATTCAATTTCTTATTGACTCTTTGCCCTAAAATAGCACCTACAGCATAATCACTAGCATCACACATAATTTCAAAAGGGGAAAATTCCAATCAGGTGGCTGAACAATAGGTGATGTGATCAAAGCTTTCTTAAGTGTTTCAAATGCGTCTACACAATCATCATCAAAGACAAAAGGAATATCTTTTTGCAATAAATTAGTCAAAGGCCTAGAGATTTTCGAAAAGTCCTTAATGAACCTCCTATAAAAACCGGCATGACCAAGGAAACTTCTTATGCCTTTTATGTCCTTGGGACATGGCATCTTTTCAATAGCATCAACTTTGGCTTTATTAACTTCAATACCCCTCTCAGATATCTTGTGCCCCAATACAATGCCTTCATTAACCATAAAGTGACACTTCTCCCAATTCAGGACGAGACTAGTGTCTTCGCATCTCTACAAAACTCGATCAAGGTTGCTCAAACAATCATCAAAAGAAGATCCATAGACGGAGAAGTCATCCATGAACACCTCACAAATCTTTTCACAAAAATCAGAAAATATAGCCATCATGCATCTTTGAAAGGTAGCAGGTGCATTACATAAACCAAAAGGCATACGTCTATAAGCAAAAGTACCAAAAGGGCAGGTAAAAGTAGTTTTAGATTGATCCCCCGCTGACACAGGTATTTGAGAGAAGCCACAATAACCATCTAGAAAGCAAAAATGTGTGTGTTTGGATAACCTTTCTAGCATTTGATCAATAAAAGGTAAAGGGTAATGATCTTTCTTAGTAGCTTTATTTAACTTAGGGAAATCAATTACCATCCTATAGCCTGTAATAATTCTTTGCGGGATCAATTCATCTTTATCATTAGAAACAA
>NW_025242992.1:0-3004 GCF_018294505.1 Triticum aestivum
TTTGGGGGGTTAATTTAGGTCTTTCATATATTGTGTTAGCTAGCTAATTAATAGAGAGAAGTGTGTCCTCTCTTATGTCCGTGCTTGGTCGATGCTACGTACTATATACATAGAGAGGCCCTCGACACGCTAGCTAGTAAGAAAATGAAGGGAACCATTGAGTACAGAAGTTCGTCATGCATACCGAGAGAAGTGATCGATCGACCTCTCCTTCTCCGAGAGATTGGTCGAACAATAAGTTTTTGTATCATGTATCCGACGCTACTGGCTACATACATGTACAATATGTAAGATCTCTTAATTACAATCCCCTAGAAATTAAAATCAACTTCCACATGGTATTCTCCGGCTTTATTGATGACGTGGTCAAGAAAGAATCCCGCCAATTCCTCTTGAATTGCTTTCATGTGATCTGGTTCTAGGAGTTCATTCCGCATCTGCCACGTCTAATTTGAAGAAGGGGGTTAATTAATACATATATATGAATGAAACTCAACAGAAATGATGGTGTAATAAAATGAAATTATGAATATTATTGCTTACGCACTTCAAGTTGTCTTTTAGAGTAGCCCCACTTATTTTTCAAAGTCGCGTTGTGGATGAACTCGCACACGTAGTATCCATAGAAATCATTCCCTTGTTCCTTCCACAAGCACTTTACGAGAAATAGAGGTCAATCAAACTGATAATGAAGCATTATAAATGGCATTGATGAAAGTATAGCTATAGAATCAATGGGAGATGCCCGTAACTAGCTAGCCAGTAGTACTTACTTTCGGGTATGTATATCACAGCTCCTTCGGCAGTCTCGGAGCTTCTACGGTGATTTGTTTCCAAACCCTGCAAGACAAAGAAAATAATTATTATTACTTGAGATATCAGGAAATGAACAAAAAGTTGCCGATATGGTGCGATAATGATCGATTGAACTTACTTGTTGAGCAATTCAGTCATGGCCGCATAGGTTTTGGGATCTTTCCATCTCGAGTCTAAGACGGTTACTAGTCCCCGCTCAAGCTTAATCTCCAGAAGAACATAGTGGAAGCTGCGCACGCATGCATAACTCATCAATTACATTACTATAATTAACCTCGCTCGAGTAATAAGGGAAACCGAATATGCACACGACAGTAACGCTCACTCGCCGTTGTAAGGAAAGAGTATGTTATCTTTGTTTTGATTTTTGATCAACGATTGTAGCAAGTTGGCCTCGGCCTCTTCGGCGTGCTTTGTAACCTGATTATCATCTATGATATTTGTGTTAATGAACCCAATATCATAGAGTTCTTGTTTTCTGCACTCGACGATCTTCAATCTGCATAATATAGTGAGGATAATAGATTATAAATACATGCAATGAAAGAGCCGAGCTATATATAGAGACTTAATTACAGAAATAGTACTTACAGACAGTAGCAAAAGACCGTTAATTTATCGAGTGCCTTTTGATTGAAGAACGCGAAGAACTCCTCAAATGGAACACACAATAGATCAGTTCCAATGAGGTCATGCTCCTCTTTAATGTGTAGATACAAACTATTCGTCCCCCTAGACTCTCTGCAGGTTTTCATGTACCAATGATGGAATCTTCGCATCATCGTTGTTAGAGATTTTTCATCTTTGATGAGAGTCTTCCCATACTCGTATCTGTGTTCGTCCACCTCCATGCAACCAATGTAACAACTGATCCAACGGCATAATGATACCAAGCCTCGGTATGAATGGCATATTTTCTAATCTTTCTAATCTTCAAGCGCATTGCATCCATCTTGATCTTGTGATCATCGACAACATCCGCAACATGCAACTCCAATATAATCTTCTCCTCCTCAATTTTTCTATTTTTTCCTTCAAGAAATTGTTTTCTTCTTCAACTAAATTTAACCTCTCGATAATAGGGTCGGTTGGAATTTCTGGTTCAACAACCTCCTAGATAAATAAAATCTATGTCACGTTGGTCGGCATAATTGTCATAAACAATAAATGAACCAATAGTTATGAAAAGATAATATATACCACATCTGAATCATAGACAGGACGAGGGCCGACGGGGGCGGATACCAAAACAATCGCACTATATAAGATGCAATAATAAAAATAAGAAAATTATACAAGTATCTATATAAACATACAAGTAAGAATTTTTTTTCCTTTCAGAAAGAATATAAGAACAAGAGGCTCACCACGGTGGTGCCGGCGACAAGATCGGCGCGGGCGATCGACGGTGGTGAAGACGGGGACGGGACATGACGGACCGCTAAACCTAAAAAAATATTGAGGAAAATGGAGCTTGGAGGTCGAGCTTGGAGAGGAGAAAGCTTAAGTAGTGTGGCTCGGGCATTCCATCGAACACCTCATGTGCATAGGAGGTGAGCTAGAGCACCACAAAGCTCTCTCCTCGCCGGCCACGAAAAACAGAGCAGTGGGAGTGCTCTGCTCACGGGCGAGGGGTATATATAGGAAATTAATTGGTCGCGGTTTGTGGCAAGAACCGGGACTAAAGGGCAGCCTTTGGTTCTGGTTCAGGCCACGAACCGAGACTAATGGTGGTGGGCCAGGAGCGAGGCACATTGGTCCCGGTTCGTCCCTCCAACCGGGACCAATGGCCCACGTGGCCCGACCAGCCCCCGGGGCTCACGAACCGGGTCCAATGCCCCCATGGGTCCCAGTTCTGGATAGAACCGGGACTAATGGGCTGACCTGGCCTGGACCATTGCCCCCTTTTCTACTAGTGCCTTTTTGTCACTGGGTAAGGACACCGCAAGATTGAACCCAAAGCTAAGCACTTATCCCATGGCAAGAAAGATCAATCTAGTAGGCCAAACCAAACTGATAATTCGAAGAGACTTGCAAAGGTAACTCAATCATACATAAAAGAATTCAGAGGAGATTCAAATATTTCTCATAGATAAACTTGATCATAAACCCACAATTCATCGGATCTCGACAAACACACCGCAAAAATAGTTTACATCGAATAGATCTCCACAAGAGAGGGGGGGGG
>NW_025242993.1:0-3004 GCF_018294505.1 Triticum aestivum
GCACGTCCCACAATCCGGCTCAACCGCCCCAGGGGCTGTATACCTTCATCATTTTCTCTTTCAGGACCTTACTCTCCGTTCCGGCAGTCTAATTGTTGGACTCATCGCGGCAAGGAAATACCAAGGAAGCAAGACGGTCTGACGTACAAGGGAATCCCCAGGTGGTCTCTGATAACGATCAAAATACCTTTTTTACATACCCGTACGCAACTTGCCCTTGGATAGGACATGTCAAATGGACCTATTTTTTGCTTATTGCACTACTTGTATCCGTACGCTTTGACGTATTCTTTAATAACAATGCATAGAGTTAGCCTATTATTGCATTCCCCTTTCTTCTTCTTTTTTTCTTTCTTTCCCTTGTCTGCCTATTTATGACAACTTGCACCCATACATTCTGGTACGACCAGTGCGCCAGGGGCTTCAGTATACCCCATAACGCGGCGTGAGAAGTCCGAACACTTTCGATAGTGCGGCACCCCGAACTTATAGCATTATATGCATCAGCTCCGAATCATGTCTTGGGTCAATAGTTGGGTTTGCCCGGCTCCCATGTTTTGGTACCTTACGTTCCGCAATATCGGCTAAGGTAGCACTGGGAGAACTACTGCGATTGTGTCCCGGTTCTTCCGGACGAGCACCTCAGTAGAGAAAGCCGAAAAGTGACTGTCATGATGAGGCGAGAGCTGGTCGCTGTTCGAGAGGTCTCAAGTCCTTAAAGACTTCTTCCACTTCGGGCGAGGAGTCGGCCTTGCCCGACTTAGGCGTATATAGCGCCCCAAATTCGGCCTTCCGAATACTAGGGGCTTTGCCAAAATTTAAAATTGTAGACTTCTATGGCTAAGTGAGAGTGATAAAGCTTTATAGTCCGATTGCCTGGTTCGCTGTGCTGAACACCTCCTTCGAAGGACCCAAAATTGGGATAAAGAGTGCTCAGATTTATCCTGAACACCTCAGTACTAGTTACATGGGGGCAGAAGCCGACGACTGGCCAACTCTCAGATTTCATAAACGGCCGCACAGAAGGTAATATTTTAAATTAAACAAGCGTTGCATAGCGCACATGAACTCGTTTCATATTACAGGATCACATGAGTACATTCATTCGAATATTACATCTTTAGCACATTCCTCCGCCACAAGGTGAGCACCCTTCAGGACACTGTCATAATACTTTTTGGGGTGGCGATGCTCCTTGCCTTCCGGCGGCCCCTCCTTCACCAGCTTTTAGGCGTCCAGCTTTGCCCAGTGCACCTTCGCCCGGGCAAAAGCCCTGTGCGCACCCTCGATGCAGACGGACCGCTTTATGACTTCAAGCCGTGTGCAGGCATTCACAAGCCGCCTCACCAGACCGAAGTAGCTATCAGGCAGGGGCTCACCAGGCCACATCCGGACTATAAGACCCTTCATGGCCTATTCGGCCGCCTTGTGGAGCTCGACCAGTTGCTTCAGCTGGTCGCTCAAGGGCATTGGGTGTTCGGTCCCAGTATACTGAGACCAGAACAACTTCTCCGTCGAGCTCCCCTCCTCAGCTCGGTAGAACTCCGCGGCATCCGACACACTGCGGGGTAGATCTGCGAACGCTCCTGGAGAGCTCTGAACTCGGGTAAGTAAAAAGAAAGTTTCCTTCACATGCTTGCTTTGCATAATGAAGTTCTTACCCGCCGCTATCTTCTTAACCGCCTCAATTTCCCGGAGGACCTTTTGGGCTTTGGCCTTGGCATGTTGTGCGCTTTCGAGGGCCTTCGCAAGCTCGGACCCTTGCGTCTTAGAGTCAAGATCCAAGGACTCGTGTTTTTTGGCGAGAGCCTGGAGCTCTTGCTGCACCTCGCCTACTCGGGCTTCTTGCTTTTCTCGCTCGATGCGCTCCTTGGCCGCTTTGTCTTCGGCCTCGGATAGCGCCTTCTGTAGGGCCGCCACTTCGGTCATGGCCCCTAGCAAAATTCATGACGATCCTATTATTCTAAAACCAAATTTTTTATAATATACAGACGGGGTATCACTTACCTTTGTTCTCTTCGAGTTGCCTCTTGGTAAGGCCGAGCTCTTCCTTGGACCGCTCAAGGTCCCGCTTCAGTGCGGCGACCTCCGCAGTACGTGCAGCAGCGGCTAGCAGTGAAGCCTGCATATGCACATAGACATATTCTGATTAGACTCCTGTGGTTATTATTTGATCTTCTATTCGGCCTTTCTTCGTGGACGCCAAATAGAGCATCAGGGGCTACTTTCTATGCGGTAACATTCTCTTATAATCTGGTTACTTACCTCAAAGCCTGTTAGGAGGCTGGCACAGGCTTCAGTCAGTCCGCTCTTGGCGGACTGAACCTCCTTGACCACCGCACTCATAATGGTGCGGTGCTCTTCGTCAATGGAAGCGCCACGAAGCACTTCCAGCAAGTTGTCCGATGCCTTTGGATGAACAGAGGCCATCGGCACAGACGGCTTGCCCCCCTTAGCGAGGGGTTGCCGAACAAAATCCGGAACCGCTGGAGGTTCCGGCGCCGTATTCGGCTTGGGGCTAGACTTGCTGCCCCCGGCGTTAGGGCCCAGAGGAGTCTTGCCCCTCGTGCGCCCAGCGCCTGGAATGTCGCCTTGAAGCGCCTCCGGAACTGTCTCCCCTTGGTTCAATCCCCTTTGAGACAACACCTCGGCGTCGTCCGTAGGCTGGGGGGAGGAGGCGGTCGGGAGTGAATCGCTGTTCATATCCGATGGGCCCAAAGAATCATCTCACTAAGATACGTCGATGTGGGCTCGGGATGGGCTGCATAATCATGCGCGGCGTGATAAGAAACAGTACAATAAGACGTACCAAGAATTGTTAGGGTATCCGGATACTCACAACTTCGCCAGGGGCTTGTCCCTGGGCAACCACTCCTCGTCGCTGAAAGCGGCCATCGTGGAGCAGTCCGAGAGGAGGGTCCTTCCCTTCTTGGACCCTTTGGCCTCCCCTGATGGGGCGGCCTTCCTTTTCTTGTCCCCCCGGCTGGGGGGGGGGAGAACTTTC
>NW_025242994.1:0-3004 GCF_018294505.1 Triticum aestivum
TGCGCATTTAATGTGCATAATTCAAATTTGAACTACAAGCACGTGCTCCAGTGCACCAAACTCATTTGAAATATCAATGTGTTTCCTTGGGTGAATTTCTAGGTCCCATGCAAGAGATATGCGAGTGAAATTCAAACATCTGGGCATCGTGGCTCCGCCGGAAAGATTGAGAAACTTGGTGTTTTAATTCCTGTAATTCCAAAACACGCCTGAAAATCATGAAACTTGGCATGGTGTCATGACATGGCACCAACATGCGGCGGTAATTTATTTAGCCGAATTGGGACAATCTTTGGTGTATGCTTCTTGCAAACCGGAGCTTCCCTCAAGAAGGCTCGTGGTTCCGAGAGGGAACGTGTCACCTCCGTGTGCGACACGACATACGTACACTGCCTTCTCCCGCCTTAATCTTTTTACACTGGAGGATTAGACCAAATAGAAGTATCGTGCTAAATTTTGGGATTATTCGATGTTCGTTTAGCCTTTTTTATACATTAATTGAGTTTCTGGTCATTTAATGTGCAAAATTCAAATTTGAACTACAAGCACATGCTCTAATGCACCAACGTTGTTTGAAAAATCACATGTGTGTCCTTGGGTGAATTTCTAGGTCCCATGCAAGAAATGGGAGTGAAATTCAAACATCCGGGCGTCGTGGCTCGGCCAGAAAGATGGAGAAACTTGGTTTTTTAATTCCTGTAAATCCAAAACACTCCTGAAAATCGTGAAACTTGGCATGGTGCCATGACATGGCACCAACATGTTGCGGTAATTTCTTTGGCCGAATTGGGACAAGCTTTGGTGTAAGCTTCTTGCAAACCGAAGCTTCCCACAAGAAGGCTCGTGGTTCCAAGAGGGAACGTGTCACCTCCGTGTGCGAAACGACACACGTATACTGCCTTCTCCCGCCTTAGTTTTTTTACACAGGCAGATTAGACCTAATAGAAGTATCGTGCTAAATTTTGGAATTATTACGTGTCTGTTTGGCCTTTTATACATTAATTGAGTTTATGCGCATTTAATGTGTATAATTCAAATTTGAACTATAAGCATGTGCTCCAGTGCACCAAAGTTGTTTGAAAAATCACATGTGTCTCCTTGGGTGAATTTCTAGGTCCCATGTAAGAGATATGTGAGTGAAATTCAAACATCTGGGCGTCATGGCTCAGCTGCAAAGATTGAGAAACTTGGTTTTTTAATTCCTGTAAATCCAAAACACAACTGAAAATCATGAAACTTGGAATGGTGTCATGACATGGCACCAATATGCTGCGGTAATTTCTTTGGCCGAATTGGGACAAGCTTTGTTGTAAGCTTCTTGCAAACCGGAGCTTCCCTCAAGAAGGCTCGTGGTTCCGAGAGGGAACGTGTCACCTCCGTGTGCGACACGACATACGTACACTTCCTTCTCCTGCCTTAATTTTTTTACACTGGAAGATTAGACCAAATAGAAGTATCGTGCTCAATTTTGGGATTATTCCATTTTCGTTTAGCCTTTTTTATACATTAATTGAGTTTCTGGGCATTTAATGTGCAAAATTCAATTTTGAAATACAAGCACATGCTCCAGTGCACCAACGTTGTTTGAAAAATTACATGTGTGTCCTTGGGTGAATTTCTAGGTCCCATGCAAGAGATGGGAGTGAAATTAAAACATCTGGGCATCGTGGCTCGGCCGGAAATATTGAGAAACTTGGTTTTTTTAATTCCTGTTATTCCAAAACACGCCCGAAAATCATGAAATTTGGCATGGTGTCATGACATGGCACCAACATGCTGCGGTAATTTATTTGGCCGAATTGGGACAAGCTTTGGTGTAAGCTTTTTGCAAACCAGAGCTTCCCTCAAGAAGGCTCGTGGTTCCGAGAGGTAACGTGTCACCTCCGTGTGCGAAACGACATACATACACTGCCTTCTCCCGCCTTAATTTTTTTACACAGGCAGATTAGACCAAATAGAAGTACTGTGCGAAATTTTGGAATTATTACGTGTTTGTTTGGCCTTTTTTATACATTAATTGCGTTTCTGCGCATTTAATGTGCATAATTGAAATTTGAACTACAAGCACGTGCTCCAGTGCACCAAACTCATTTGAAATATCAATGTGTTTCCTTGGGTGAATTTCCAGGTCCCATGCAAGAGATATGCGAGTGAAATTCAAACATCTGGGCATCGTGGCTCCGCCGGAAAGATTGAGAAACTTGGTTTTTTAATTCCTGTAATTCCAAATCATTCCTGAAAATCATGAAACTTGGCATGGTGTCATGACATGGCACCAACATGCGGCGGTAATTTATTTAGCCGAATTGGGACAATCTTTGGTGTAAGCTTCTTGCAAACCGGAGCTTCCCTCAAGAAGGCTCGTGGTTCCGAGAGGGAACGTGTCACCTCCGTGTGCGACACGACATACGTACACTGCCTTCTCCCGCCTTAATTTTTTTACACTGGAAGATTAGACCAAATAGAAGTATCGTGCTAAATTTTGGGATTATTCCATTTTCGTTTAGCCTTTTTTATACATTAATTGAGTTTCTGGGCATTTAATGTGCAAAATTCAAATTTGAACTACAAGCACATGCTCCAGTGCACCAACGTTGTTTGAAAAATCACATGTGTGTCCTTGGGTGAATTTCTAGGTCCCATGCAAGAAATGGGAGTGAAATTCAAACATCCGGGCGTCGTGGCTCGGCCAGAAAGATGGAGAAACTTGGTTTTTTAATTCCTGTAAATCCAAAACACTCCTGAAAATCGTGAAACTTGGCATGGTGCCATGACATGGCACCAACATGTTGCGGTAATTTCTTTTGCCGAATTGGGACAAACTTTGGTGTAAGCTTCTTGCAAACCGAACTTCCCACAAGAAGGCTCGTGGTTCCAAGAGGGAACGTGTCACCTCCGTGTGCGAAACGACACAGGTATACTGCCTTCTCCCGCCTTAGTTTTTTTACACAGGCAGATTAGACCTAATAGAAGTATCGTGCTAAATTTTGGAATTATTACGTGT
>NW_025242995.1:0-1243 GCF_018294505.1 Triticum aestivum
ATGGTATCATCATTTCATCCACATAGCATGTGCAAGAAAGTTGAGAGGGTTACGGCAAAAACTGGATGCACTTCGTGTACAAAATGGACAATCTCTTTTAAAGTATCAGGATTTCATACGGAAACTCGTCTGTTACAAAGGGATTTCATTTTTTAAAACTTATTTGAACTCCTGAATTTTTGTGTGTTCAAAATGCACCATTCAAAGCCACATCATCATTTTTCAATCCTTTCTGACTTCATTTGTTATTTTTCATGCATTTACTAATTATTTTGAGCTATAAGACCCGAAAATTGAAAAGCATTTCAAATGAACTCTAAAAAGGTTGAAAGTTGGCATGGTATCATCATTTCATCCACATAGCATGTTCAAGAAAGTTGAGAGGGTTACGGCAAAAACTGGATGCACTTCGTGTACAAAACGGACAATCTCTTTCAAAGTATCAGGATTTCATACGGAAACTCGTCTGTTACAAAGGGATATCATTTTTTAAAACTTATTTGAACTCCTGACTTTTTGTGTGTTCAAAATGCACCATTCAAAGAAACATCATCATTTCTCAATCCTTTCTGACTTCATTTGTTATTTTTCATGCATTTACTAATTATTTTGAGCTATAAGACCCGAAAATTGAAAAGCATTTCAAATGAACTCTGAAAAGGTTGAAAGTTGGCATGGTATCATCATATCATCCACATAGCATGTGCAAGAAAGTTGAGAGGGTTATGGCAAAAACTGGATGAACTTCGTGTACAAAACGGACAATCTCTTTCCAAGTATCAGGATTTCATACGAAAACTCGTCTTTTACAAAGGGATTTTATTTTTTAGAACTTATTTGAACTCCTGACTTTTTGTGTGTTAAAAATTTACCATTCAAAGCCACATCATAATTTTTCAATCCTTTCTGACTTCATTTGTTATTTTTCATGCATTTACTAATTATTTTGAGCTATAAGACCATAAAATTGAAAAGAATTTCAAATGAACTCTGAAAAGGTTGAAAGTTGGTATGGTATCATCATTTCATCCACATAGCATGTGCAAGAAAGTTGAGAGGGTTACGGCAAAAACTGGATGCACTTCGTGTACAAAATGGACAATCTCTTTTAAAGTATCTGGATTTCATACGGAAACTCGTCTGTTACAAAGGGATTTCATTTTTTAAAACTTATTTGAACTCCTGAATTTTTGTGTGTTCAAAATGCACCATTCAAAGCCACATCATCATTTTTCAATCCTTT
>NW_025242995.1:1253-3004 GCF_018294505.1 Triticum aestivum
AACTCCTGACTTTTTGTGTGTTCAAAATGCACCATTCAAAGAAACATCATCATTTTTCAATCCTTTCTGACTTCATTTGTTATTTTTCATGCATTTACTAATTATTTTGAGCTATAAGACCCGAAAATTGAAAAGCATTTCAAATGAACTCTGAAAAGGTTGAAAGTTGGCATGGTATCATCATATCATCCACATAGCATGTGCAAGAAAGTTGAGAGGGTTACGGCAAAAACTGGATGAACTTCGTGTACAAAACGGACAATCTCTTTCCAAGTATCAGGATTTCATACGAAAACTCGTCTTTTACAAAGGGATTTTATTTTTTAAAACTTATTTGAACTCCTGACTTTTTGTGTGTTCAAAATTTACCATTCAAAGCCACATCATAATTTTTCAATCCTTTCTGACTTCATTTGTTATTTTTCATGCATTTACTAATTATTTTGAGCTATAAGACCATAAAATTGAAAAGAATTTCAAATGAACTCTGAAAAGGTTGAAAGTTGGTATGGTATCATCATTTCATCCACATAGCATGTGCAAGAAAGTTGAGAGGGTTACGGCAAAAACTGGATGCACTTCGTGTACAAAATGGACAATCTCTTTTAAAGTATCTGGATTTCATACGGAAACTCGTCTGTTACAAAGGGATTTCATTTTTTAAAACTTATTTGAACTCCTGAATTTTTGTGTGTTCAAAATGCACCATTCAAAGCCACATCATCATTTTTCAATCCTTTCTGACTTCATTTGTTATTTTTCATGCATTTACTAATTATTTTGAGCTATAAGACCCGAATATTGAAAAGCATTTCAAATGAACTCTAAAAAGGTTGAAAGTTGGCATGGTATCATCATTTCATCCACATAGCATGTTCAAGAAAGTTGAGAGGGTTACGGCAAAAACTGGATGCACTTCGTGTACAAAACGGACAATCTCTTTCAAAGTATCAGGATTTCATACGGAAACTCATCTGTTACAAAGGGATATCATTTTTTAAAACTTATTTCAACTCCTGACTTTTTGTGTGTTCAAAATGCACCATTCAAAGAAACATCATCATTTTTCAATCCTTTCTGACTTCATTTGTTATTTTTCATGCATTTACTAATTATTTTGAGCTATAAGACCCGAAAATTGAAAAGCATTTCAAATGAACTCTGAAAAGGTTGAAAGTTGGCATGGTATCATCATATCATCCACATAGCATGTGCAAGAAAGTTGAGAGGGTTACGGCAAAAACTAGATGAACTTCGTGTACAAAACGGACAATCTCTTTCCAAGTATCAGGATTTCATACGAAAACTCGTCTTTTACAAAGGGATTTTATTTTTTAGAACTTATTTGAACTCCTGACTTTTTGTGTGTTCAAAATTTACCATTCAAAGCCACATCATAATTTTTCAATCCTTTCTGACTTCATTTGTTATTTTTCATGCATTTACTAATTATTTTGAGCTATAAGACCATAAAATTGAAAAGAATTTCAAATGAACTCTGAAAAGGTTGAAAGTTGGTATGGTATCATCATTTCATCCACATAGCATGTGCAAGAAAGTTGAGAGGGTTACGGCAAAAACTGGATGCACTTCGTGTACAAAATGGACAATCTCTTTTAAAGTATCTGGATTTCATACGGAAACTCGTCTGTTACAAAGGGATTTCATTTTTTAAAACTTATTTGAACTCCTGAATTTTTGTGTGTTCAAAATGCACCATTCAAAGCCACATCATCATTTTTCAATCCTTT
>NW_025242996.1:0-3004 GCF_018294505.1 Triticum aestivum
GAATCTCATGGAGGCGGACTCATGGGACACTTTGGACGCGACAAGACATTTGCTACGCTCTCCAAGAACTACTTTTGGCCCAAGATGTTTCGCGACGTCAATCGCTTCACCAACCGATGCTCTACACGTCGCAAAGCTAAGTCTAAAGCCCAATCTCATGGCCTTTACATGCCACTTCCAATTCCATATCAACCATAGGAAGATATTAGCATGGATTTTTTGCTTGGTTTGCCTAGAACTAGAAATGGCAAGGATTCCGTCTTTGTTGTTGTGGACCGATTCTCCAAAATGGCTCATTTCATTCCTTGCAACAAGATAGACGATGCTTCACATGTTGCAAATTTGTCTTGTAGGGAAATATTGTGCTTTCATGGAGTGCCAAAGACGATTGTCTCGGACCGCGACGTCAAGTTCTTGAGTTACTTTTGGAAGACCTTGTGCGCCAAGCTCGGAATCAAGCTTTTGTTCTCTTCGGCATACCATCCACAAACCGACGGCCAAACGGAGGTGATGAACCGCATGCTCTCCACTCTACTACGCGTGTTGATAAAGAAGAACATCAAGGAGTGGGAGGAGTGCCTACCTATCGCCGAGTACGCCTACAACTGTGCCAAACATTCGACTACCGGCAAGTCCCCCTTCGAGGTCGTCTACGGCTTCAACCCGTTGTCCCCATTGGACATTCTACCTCTACCGCTACAAGAGCGCACAAACATGGACGCGAGTGCCCGAGTCAACTACCTCAAGAAGATGCATGAAGATACAAGGCACACCATCGAGCGCCAGGTACAACGACTCGCGACCAAGCTCAACGTCAACAAGCAACCGATGATATTCCAAGTTGGGGATCTTATGTGGCTACACCTTCGCAAGGACCGCTTCCCCAATGAACGCAAGTCCAAGCTACTACCCCAAACGGATGGACCCTTTAAGGTGTTTGCACGCTGCAACAACAACGCATACAAGATCGACATCCCACGCGACAAGTATTCTGTGAGCGACATCTTCAACATAAAAGATCTCTCCCCATACCATGGTGATGAGGATTTCAATCCGAGGTCGAATCTTTCCCAAGGGAGGGGAGACGATGCGGAGCATCCTACGATCATCCCCATGGACCTACCATCGTCTCATCAAGAGCCAAGAGGACCCATGACACGAGCACGAGCTAGAGCTCTTGAGAACGAGGTGACTTCCTTCCTTAGTGATATCACATATGATCCACTCGAGACATGGCTACTACCTAAGTCCGATATGCTATGCATGATCAGGTGTCAAGAGGACTCTCCCAAAGATGCATGTGAAGAAGGACAAGCCGCCAAGTCCATGGATGAAGAGAACCAACGGAAGAAGGCAAGTTCACCTTCCAGGCCCCAGACATCCGGCCAAGGCCCCGGACATCCAGCCCCTGGAGCGTCCACACCCGCAGCAGACCAGCCGCCCTACAGCTACAGGCCCCGGACATCCGGCCCCAGCCCGGACATCCGGCCAGAAGCCCTGAAATCCGGTGCCACGCACCAGAACCTACAGAAGCTATCGCCGTCAACCCGGACTTCCGGCCCCCTAGCCCGGACATCCGGCCCCTCCCGAAGCCCCGGACATCCGGCCCGACGCCCGGACATCCGGCTCCGCCTGTCTGCGCACAGTAAGGGGCCGAGCCCCATGTACCCTTTCGCCCCCTAGACTATATATACTCCATCCCATTCCTCTTTCTAGGGTTAGCATTGGTTTAGCTCATAGTTGAGATAGAGCTTTGCTCATCCATTACGGATCTCCTCCTCGAGAGAGACTGCGGCCCCTCTTCGGAGAAGATCACCTTGGATTCAAGACCCCCTCTTGGGTGCCCCCCATCAAGATCTCCTCATGGAGAAGAACCGGTTACCGTTTGTATCGTCGTTGTTGACTTCGGATCTTGTATGTCACCTTTGTGTTCATCGATCTAGCGCATGTGTGATCTATTCTTGTTGGTTGAGTGATTTCTCTCGTGTTCCCCTCATGTTTCCCTCGTGTGTCCCCTCGTGTTCATCGCGTTCTTCGTAGGGATCCGCTCCTTTCGTGAAAGATCGGACATCTAGGGTTCCACCCTACATCACATCATCTACCCCAAACAATGAGACCATCAAGACAAGTTCTTCAAATGCTTCACATGCGGCGGCCGAGGCGCCAAGTCCTTTGAGTGTACAAACAAGCGCACCATGATCCTCAATGATGACAGAACCTATGACTCTATGAGTGATGGAGAACTGGAAGCCCTTGCGCAAGTGGCCATGCACCGGCAAGTGAACGATGATGAAGATGATCAAGTCTTTTGTGACAAAGATTCGAGCCCCACTCTCGTTGTCTCCAAGGTCTTGACTCTTCAACATCAACAAGAAGACGACCAAAGATGCCATATCTTCCACACCAAGGCCGGCATCAATGAAGGTCCGTGAAGGTCATCATCGATGGAGGGAAATGCCATAACTTAGCGAGTGAAGAACTATGCTCCAAGCTCAATTTGGTCAAGATGAAGCACGCGCACCCTTAAAAAGTTCAATGGCTAAGCGACAACGGCACCATCCAAGTCGAGCATAGGGTACAAGTTTCTTTCAAGATCGGAGCTTACGAAGACACTTTGGAGTGTGATGTCCTTCCGATGACCGTTTGCCACCTCCTTCTTGGACGGCCATGGCAATTTGACCGAGGTGTCATCCACAACGGGCGTACAAACCACTATTGCTTCAAGATGAAAGGCAAGGAGTATGTGCTACGACCTATGTCTCCAAGCCAAGTGATCGCCGACAAGCAAGCCACCCATCATGGAGAGAATAATGAGCGAGCGACCCACCAAAAAGAGAGTGAGCGCCACAAGCCAAAATTGAGTGCCTCCACGATGAGCGACAAGAAAAACTTAGTCCTATTTGCCACCAAACGTGAGATGAGAGAAGTGTGTGAGAACCCATCAAGTGTCCTACACTATGTCCTAATGTGCAAGGACGAGGCACCAAAAGCTAACACCTCTCAC
>NW_025242997.1:0-3003 GCF_018294505.1 Triticum aestivum
GAACCTTAAGTGTGTAGACCCTACGGGCTCGGGAGACATGCAGACATGACCGAGACCACTCTCGGGCAATAACCAACAGCGGGGTCTGGATACCCATGTTGGATCCCACATGCTCCTCGATGATTTCATCGGTTGAACCACGATGTCGAGGATTCGATCGAACCCTGTATACAATTCCCTTTGTCAGTCGGTACGTTACTTGCCCGAGACTCGATCGTCGGTATCCCAATACCTTGTTCAGTCTCGTTACCGGCAAGTCACTTTACTCGTACCGTAATGCATGATCCCGTGGCCAACACATTGGTCACCTTGAGCTCATTATGATGATGCATTACCGAGTGGGCCCAGAGATACCTCTCCGTCAGGAGTGACAAATCCCAGTCTCGATCCGCATAAAACAATAGATACTTTCGGAGATACCTGTAGTGCACCTTTATAGTCACCCAGTTACGTTGTGACGTTTGATACACCCAAAGCACCCCTACGGTATCCAGGAGTTACACGCTCTCATGGTCAAAGGAAGAGATACTTGACATTGGCAAAGCTCTAGCAAACGAACTATACGATCTTTGTGCTATGCTTAGGATTGGGTCTTGTCCATCACATCATTCTCCTAATGATGTGATCCCGTTATCAACGACATCCAATGTCCATAGCCAGGAAACCATGACTATCTGTTGATCACAACAAGCTAGTCAACTAGAGGCTCACTAGGGACATATTGTGGTCTATGTATTCACACGTGTATTATGATTTCCGGATAATACAGTTATAGCATGAATAAAAGACAATTATCATGAACATAGAAATATAATAATACTTTTATTATTGCCTCTAGGGCATATTTCCAACAGTCTCCCACTTGCACTAGAGTCACTAATCTAGTTACATTGTGATGAATCGAACACCCATAGAGTTCGGGTGTTGATCATGTTTTGCTCGCGAGAGAGGTTTAGTCAACGGATCAGCGACATTCAGATCCGTATGTACTTTGCAAATTTCTATGTCTCCATCTTGAACATTTTCACGGATGGAGTTGAAACGACGCTTGATGTGCCTGGTCTTCTTGTGAAACCTGGGCTCCTTAGCAAGGGCAATAGCTCCAGTGTTGTCACAGAAGAGTTTGATTGGCCCCGACGCATTGGGTATGACTCCTAGGTCGGTGATGAACTCCTTCACCCAAATAGCTTCATGCGCTGCCTCCGAGGTTGCCATGTACCCCGCTTCACATGTAGATCCCGCCACGATGCTCTGCTTGCAGCTGCACCAGCTTACTGCTCCACCATTCAACATATACACGTATCCGGTTTGTGACTTAGAGTCATCCAGATCTGTGTCGAAGCTAGCGTCGACGTAACCCTTTACGACGAGCTCTTCGTCACCTCCATATACGAGAAACATGTCCTTTGTCCTTTTCAGGTACTTCAGGATATTCTTGACCGCTGTCCAGTGTTCCTTGCCGGGATTACTCTGGTATCTTGCTACCAAACTTATGGCAAGGTTTACATCAGGTCTGGTACACAGCATGGCATACATAATAGATCCTATGGCTGAAGCATAGGGGATGACACTCATCTCTTCTTTATCTTTTGCCGTGGTCGGTGACTGAGCTGAGCTCAATCTCACACCTTGTAACATAGGCAAGAACCCTTTCTTGGACTCATCCATTTTGAACTTTTTCAAAATATTATCAAGGTATGTGCTTTGTGAAAGACCTATGAGGCGTCTCGATCTATCTCTATAGATCTTGATGCCTAATATATAAGCAGCTTCTCCAAGGTCCATCATTGAAAAACATTTGTTCAAGTAGGCCTTAATGCTGTCCAGAAATTCTATATTATTTTCCATCAAGAGTATGTCATCCACATATAATATGAGAAATGCTACAGAGCTCCCACTCACTTTCTTGTAAACGCAGGCTTCTCCATAAGTCTGCATAAACCCAAACGCTTTGATCATCTCATCAAAGCGAATATTCCAACTCCGAGATGCTTGCACCAGCCCATAAATGGATCGCTGGAGCTTGCATACTTTGTTAGCGTTCTTAGGATCGACAAAACCTTCTGGCTGCATCATATACAGCTCTTCCTTAAGATGCCCGTTAAGGAATGCTGTTTTGACGTCCATCTGCCATATCTCATAATCATAGTATGCGGCAATTGCTAACATGATTCGGACGGACTTAAGCTTCGCTACAGGAGAGAATGTCTCGTCGTAGTCAATCCCTTGAACTTGTCGATAACCCTTAGCGACAAGTCGAGCTTTATAGATGGTAACATTTCCATCCGCGTCTGTCTTCTTCTTAAAGATCCATTTGTTTTCTATGGCTCGCCGATCATCGGGCAAGTCAGTCAAAGTCCATACTTTGTTTTCATACATGGATTCTATCTCGGATTTCATGGCTTCTAGCCATTTGTAGGAATCTGGGCCCGCCATCGCTTCTTCATAGTTCGAAGGTTCACCGTTGTCTAACAACATGATTTCCAGGACAGGGTTGCCGTACCACTCTGGTGCGGAACGTGTCCTTGTGGACCTACGAAGTTCAGTAGCAACTTGATCAGAAGCACCTTGATCATCATCATTGGTTCCCTCTTCAGTTGGTGTGGGCATCACAGGAACATTTTCCTGAGCTGCACCACTTTCCCGTTCGAGAGGTAGTACTTCATCGAGTTCTACTTTCCTCCCACTTACTTCTTTCGAGAGAAACTCTTTTTCCAGAAAGCATCCGTTCTTGGCAACAAAGATCTTGCCCTCGGATCTTAAGTAGAAGGTATACCCTACAATTTCCTTAGGGTATCCTATGAAGACGCATTTTTCCGACTTGGGTTCGAGCTTTTCAGGTTGAAGTTTCTTGACATAAGCATCGCATCCCCAAACTTTTAGAAACGACAGCTTAGGTTTCTTCTCAAACCATAATTCATACGGTGTCGTCTCAACGGATTTAGACGGTGCCCTATTTAAAGTGAATGTAGCTGTCTCTAGAGCGTATCCCCAAAATGATAG
>NW_025242998.1:0-3003 GCF_018294505.1 Triticum aestivum
GCTTGGTAGGAGTAAATCATAAGAGCCATATGGTAGTGCTCTCGCATTCCACAGCTGGCCTAATAGTACATACCAGGGAAGATTTTGCCAAATACAGTAGTATAAAGAATAAACAGATCATCAAGGAAAAAACTTCAGCAAAATATCACATCTCTAGATTAATAATCGACAAGGAAATTAGACAAATATGAAGATTTTGGCACTTGACTAATTGATTTAGGATGCCCCAATTCTGAACTCGAACATCTGCTTTCATGTGTAATTCTAAAATCAACTGCAAGGAACTTGTTCGTATTCATTATACTAATTCACTCACCTCTGTTCGTAACACCTCCCGTGTTTCGGTGGTTCCTGACGTATCCTTGGTTCCTGTTTTACCTTGAAATATTTATATGACACAAATATGTCAGAAAATTCACTAGTTATATAATACATTGACTTGCAGAAATTGAGCACAGTGTGCACAAATTGTAATATAAGCTTCGAAAGATAGGGTCAACTAAACCATTGGTTCAAATAAGATGCACTAATAGTTCAACACATTCTTACCGGAGCTTGTTCCAGAAAATAGATAATGGTGAGTTTACATGATTTTGAGATGCAGTTTTCTAAACAGTATTCTCTGTCATGCATACATGATGCATGATTTCTGTCCAGTTTGAACATCTAGACTTGATTACAAAGAAAAGTGTATTAACAATTGTTTACTTCCTTACCCAGCACCTCATCATTGTCAATATGTTCCGTGGGTATTGATACCTCACTACTAAAAAAAAGGCTGCTAGTGGCGCACCTGTTTTCGCTACTAATGGCGCACTACAGGTGCGCCACTAGCACCACGCCATTAGATTTTTTTTTCTAATGGCGCATCTGTGGTCCGCCATTAGTACTAATGGCGTACCGCTGGTGCGCCATTAGTAACAATTTTTTTTTTCAATTTTTTTTCATTTTTTTCTTAATCTCAGTTCACTATGCTTAATCTCAGGTCAAATCATACTCCGTGGTCAAACTTCCCGAAAGGTCATCCATCCTCACACTACTCCAGCCCAAGCACGCTTAACTTCAAAGTTCTATCCAACCCCAGCAACAGCTCACTTCACAGGCACTTATTGATATATCTAACATATCAATCCTATTATACCTTGTTGATGTCTAGGACTTTGTTCATGTTCATGACTATGATGGAATTTTGAAAAATATTTCAAACTTCCCGGTCATATTACGTATCATTTTTTGAAAAAAATTAAAAGAAATTCAAAACTAATTTTTTTTCTGTTACTGGTGGCGCACCACATCCACGGTGCGCCACTAGTAAGTTTGAAATTTTTTGAATTTTTTTGCCTCTAGATCTTGAAAGCCCCGTAACTTTTTTTCTGTTAGGTTTTGGGGATTTTGAAAATGTTTAACAGAGTTCCCCCTGTTAAATTTGGATGTAACTTTTCGAGTAGATGATTTTTCATATAAAAAACTTTTTCATCCGAGTTCGTATGCAAAAGTTATGCCCATTTTACAAATTTCCAGAGAGATTTTGCAACTAAAATCGAAATTCATATTTGTAAATTTTCCCAACAACTAGACCACATATCACATGGGAAACTTATTTTCTTTTATTTTTTTGACATTTCCATCATTTTTTTTATTTTTTTAAAACTGAAAAGGCGATCCGGGGGGGTGCATTCGGTGTTGTGGCAAGTTAGTAATGGCGCACCGTGGGGTGGTGCGCTAGTAATGGCGCACCACACCCACGGTGCGCCATTACTAGTTTTGAAAAAAATTGATTTTTTTGATTTTCTTTTGAGAAAAACTTAGTACTGGCGCACCAGTGGACAGTGCGCCATTACTAGTTAAAACTAGTAATGGCGCACCGAGACATGGTGCGCCATTAGTAACTAATATTTTTTTATTTTTTTTTATTTTTTTTTTCAAAACTACTAATGGCGCACGGCGGATGTGGTGCGCCATTACTATGTCAACTAGTAATGGCGCACTATACAACGGTGCGCCATTAGTAACAATTTTTTTTATATTTTTTCCAAAACTATTAATGGCGCACCAGGCACCAGGTGCGCCATTAGAATATAGTAATGGCGCACCACATGACAGGTGCGCCATTAGTGGCCATTCCATCTATAGCCCTTTTTGTAGTAGTGCCTCGATGAAAAATATACCATAACCATGTCCGTCATCAGTGTGGGCATACAATATTAACCTATTTGTATTCTAAAAAAGTAATAACATGTTCGTACTCCTTTTGACAAGATTGCGTAGATACCGCCACATTTTATATTACTAATCCTTTTCCTGAATGGTGGAGAAAGCTCACGTTTCAATGTGCTCATCAGGAAAATTATGAACTCCCTTCATGTTACAAGCATCCTCTTTAGCAGCAACACAACCTTCTTGACGGGCTTTGGAGTTTCATCATTCTTCGGGGCATACGGTGGTTATTTGGCTATCCATGCGAATGATTGGTTGGTCGGAAAAGGCATGAGCTAAGTCAGATATTTACCTTGTGAATGTTGGCCCAACTACTGCGCTCATCTGAATTTTTGGCCATGGAAGGACGTTTTGCATAAAATTTGAGTGGGCGGTCAACTAGTTGTAGAGCGTGTCTAGCCAAGCAAGTCATTCATGTAGCATTAGTTGTGGTGCTTGAGGTAGGCTTATGGTCTTTGGTAAGGCCAACGCCCAATTTGCAGATGGGAGTGGGAGGGAGAAGCCACGGAGCTGCTTCGTTGGTGGATATAACATATCGATGACCGTTTGAGGTCGCTCCAATCGTCTGGCGTCCAGCGGCTTACGACGGCAATGCAGTGCTACACCACCATTTGGTGCCCTCGCTTGTGCAGTCCCTAGGAGGCGAGGTCGATTTAGTGGTCCATAGCGCAAGTAAGACTGCGATCCGGAGGCTGACGGTGGGCGTTGGCTGTGACGGAGGGCACAACCAACGACGGATTCCCTCCCATCTCTCACCTCGACACGTTTGATTGGCCTTCCTCTCTG
>NW_025242999.1:0-3003 GCF_018294505.1 Triticum aestivum
TTTTCTTGAAACTGGTGGTCTTGTTGACCATCAACACTTGATGCTCCTTCTTGATTTCTACCTCCGCAGCTTTTAGCATCGCGAAGAGCTCTGGAATTGTCTTATCCATCCCTTGCATATTATAGTTCATCACAAAGCTCTTGTAACTTGGTGGCAGTGATTGAAGAATTCTGTCAATGACACTATCATCCGGAAGATTAACTCCCAATTGAATCAAGTGATTGTTATACCCAGACATTTTGAGTATATGTTCACTGACAGAACTATTCTCCTCCATCTTGCAGCTGTAGAACTTATTGGAGACTTCATATCTCTCAATCCGGGCATTTGCTTGAAATATTAACTTCAACTCCTGGAACATCTCATATGCTCCATGATGTTCAAAACGTCATTGAAGTCCCTGTTCTAAGCCGTAAAGCATGGCACACTGAACTATCGAGTAGTCATCAGCTTTGCTCTGCCAGACGTTCATAACATCTGGCGTTGCTCCTGCAGCGGGTCTGGCACCCAGCGGTGCTTCCAGGACGTAATTCTTCTATGCAGCAATGAGGATAATCCTCAAGTTACGGACCCAGTCCGTGTAATTGCTACCATTATCTTTCAACTTTGCTTTCTCAAGGAACCCATTAAAATTCAACGGAACAACAGCACGGGCCATCTATCTACAACAACATAGACATGCAAAATACTATCAGGTACTAAGTTCATGATAAATTAAAGTTCAATTAATCAAATTACTTAAGAACTCCCACTTAGATAGACATCCCTCTAATCATCTAAGTGATCACATGATCCATATCAATTAAACCATGTCCGATCATCACGTGAGATGGAGTAGTTTTCAATGGTGAACATCACTATGTTGATCATATCTACTATATGATTCACGCTCGACCTTTCGGTCTCAGTGTTCCGAGGCCATATCTGCATATGCTAGGCTCGTCAAGTTTAACCCCGAGTATTCTGCGTGTGCAAAACTGGCTTGCACCCGTTGTATGTGAACGTAGAGCTTATCACACCCGATCATCACGTGGTGTCTCGGCACGACGAACTTTCGCAACGGTGCATACTCAGGGAGAACACTTATACCTTGAAATTTAGTGAGAGATCATCTTATAATGCTACCGTCGATCTAAGCAAAATAAGATGCATAAAAGATAAACATCACATGCAATCAATATAAGTGATATGATATGGCCATCATCATCTTGTGCCTTTGATCTCCATCTCCAAAGCACCGTCATGATCACCATCGTCACTGGTGCGACACCTTGATCTCCATCGTAGCATCGTTGTCGTCTCGCCAACTATTGCTTCTACGACTATCGCTACCGCTTAGTGATAAAGTAAAGAAATTACATGGCGATTGCATTTCATACAATAAAGCGACAACCATATGGCTCCTGCCAGTTGCCGATAACTCGGTTACAAAACATGATCATCTCATACAATAAAATTTAGCATCATGTCTTGACCATATCACTGATACGTCCATTTTGCATCATGCTTTTATATCGATATTTATTGCATTATGGGCTATTATTACACATTATGTCACAATACTTATGCATATTCTCTCTTATTTTACAAGGTTTACATAAGGAGGGAGAATGCCGGCAGCTGGAATTCTGGGCTGGAAAAGGAGCAAATATTAGAGACCTATTCTGCACTTTATTTACTTTTTTACTTGTTGCTCATTACAAATTATCTTATCACAAAACTATCTGTTACCTATAATTTCAGTGCTTGCAGAGAATACCTTGCTGAAAACCGCTTATCATTTCCTTCTGCTCCTCGTTGGGTTCGACACTCTTACTTATCGAAAGGACTACGATAGATCCCCTATACTTGTGGGTCATCAAGACTCTTTTCTAGCGCCGTTGCCGGGGAGTGAAGTGCCTTTGGTAGGTGGAATTTGGTAAGGAAAAATTCATATAGTGTGCTGAAATTTACTGTCACTTGTTACTATGGAAAGTAATCCTCTGAGGGGCTTGTTCGGGGTATCTTCACCCCGACTAGCAGAGCAAAGAGTTGCTCCTCAACCTACTGAACCTACTGAAAATGAAAATGTCTACTTTGAAATTCCTTCGGGTATGGTAGAAAAACTGCTAGCTAATCCTTTTACAGGAGAAGGAACATTACATCCTGATGAGCACCTAATCTATGTGGATGAAGTTTGTGGATTATTTAAGCTTGCAGGTATGCCCGATGATGTTATCAAGAAGAAGGTCTTCCCTTTATCTTTGAAGGGAGATGCATTGACATGGTATAGGCTATGTGATGATATGGGATCATGGAACTACAAATGATTGAAATTGGAATTTCATCAGAAGTTTTATCCTATGCATCTTGTTCATCGTGATCGTAATTATATATATAATTTTTGGCCTCGCAAAGGAGAAAGCATCGCTCAAGCTTGGGGGAGGCTTAAGTCAATGTTATATTCATGCCCCAATCATGAGCTCTCAAGAGAAATGATTATTCAAAATTTTTATGCTCGGCTTTCTGACAACAATCGCACCATGCTCGCTACTTCTTGTGCCGGCTCTTTTATGATGAAGACTATTGAATTCAAATGGGATTTATTGGAAAGAATTAAACGCAACTCTGAAGATTGGGATCTCGATGATGGTAAGGAGTCAGGTATGACACCTAAGTTTGATTGTGTTAAATCTTTTATGGATACCGATGTTTTTCGTAAATTTAGCACTAAATATGGACTTGACTCTGAGATAGTAGCTTCTTTTTGTGAATCTTTTGCTACTCATGTTGATCTCCCTAAGGAGAAGTGGTTTAAATATCATCCTCCCATGGAAGTAAAAGTAGCTGCACCTATTAAAGTTGAAGAAAAAACTATCACTTATAATGATCCTATTGTTCCTACTGCTTATGTTGAAAAACCACCTTTCCCTGTGAGGATAAAGGATCATGCTAAAGCTTCAACTGTGGTTCGTAAAAGCAATATTAGAACTTATACACCTCCTGAGCAAGTTAAAGTTGAAC
>NW_025243000.1:0-3003 GCF_018294505.1 Triticum aestivum
TATATATATATATATATATATATATATATATATATATATATATATATATAATTTAACAACACTGAAAACATTTTCCACCTATATATTAACTATCGATAATAACTGGTATTACCCGATACTCTTTGAAACCCTTCAGGTGACCCCGAAACGCTTCCAGATCCTCTCAGAACTGTTTCGAATATTAGTCAAACAATTACACAAATATATTGTCATCACTCTCGTCCTAATAATAATCATCAGATCATGATTGCCTTAAGCTTGTGAACCCATAGTTTTAGTAACTCATAGACATGAACGAAACCCCTTCGTTCAAGGACCGACAGATCAACCTTGGACGTCCATATCGATCCCTGTGAGAACACAAATGATATTCGAGTGAACCTTTGGTTACCATGTGATGTTCCCTTTGCTTCTCGATACTACAGAAAACCCGGGATGCATCAGTATCCTCCTGAGTCATCAAATGCTTACAAACTGTTATCCTCATTACCAGTTTTGTTCTTCTTTCTCATTGTCATGTTCTGGCATCCCCAGGACTAAGTCACATGTGTCTGGCCAGATGATAATATTGTTCTCACACCAAGAGGGACCTAAGTATATCTCTCCAGCGTCGGAGGAGCAAATCACACTCTCGAGCTATTTAGTCACTTGTCAAACTTACAGATGAACCTATAAGTTGCCTTTATGATCACCATGCTATAGGTGACGTTTGAGAAACCCCAGGATCCACCGTATGGTAAGAAGTGACTACGATACTCATGGTCTAAGGAGAATAATCACATGTTAACTCTCGGTGTTATTACAATTGATTACATACGATATTATCCTAATTCATAACAAACAAGTTTGGGTCGATTCAGTATGATTGTTGTTCCAATGTCATAATCTCCAAGGTTCTTTAGGACTACCGTTACACTTAAGGGTATCCTAAGATCCGAAAAAAGTGATCATCAACAACACTTGAGCTAGTCCTAGAGGCAAGACTAGGAATATTTTATTTAACCATTTATCATTCAACACATGCATATGAGTTTTCCACTGAATCACATATTCCAGGATTATAGCAGTTATAACATAGAACATAAACTCTATAATTATGAATATGTAAATGTTATAATAGAATTATTATTGCCTCTTGGGCATATTTCAACAGTCTCCCACTCGCACTAGAGTCAATAATCTAGATCTGTGCTTTTCTAACACCCATGGCTAATTGGTGTTCCTCATGCTTTGCTAGTAGTAGAGTCTTTGCCGCCGGATCTGATACTCTTCAAATTCTGATTTTATTTGTGTTGGTAAAATCTAGTTTTTCTATGTAATTGTGATGTTACATTAGTGGTAACATTATATCTCCATATAGTCCATTTTACAGTAATACTATATCTCCATATAGTCCATTTGGTATATCTTTATATTGTCAATTTACATTTGGAAATACACCATAGTCTATCAATAAACTTTTATTGATCCAGATTATATTCTATTGAAGACTTCTCAAGCCTCAACCTAAATCATTTGTAAAATCCACAATTATGCTCATTTTCTAAAACTATTCAAAATATATTGTCCGATAAATTGTTTATACCATTCATGAAGTTTCTTGTGTAACCTTTACAACAAAGAATTTGTGTAACTATTTACAACATTCTCTTCATCTCCACCAAGCACAAGAAGCAAAAAACTCCGTGCAACTCAGGTATTTAATCTTTAAGCAATCACCCTAGTGAACCTCTTCTAGGATCACTATGGTACTTACTACTAACGATTAGTTCATATGAAACATATGGGTTTGTACATTTGATAACACATATGATGAGTTCAACATCTGAATCAATTTGAACTCTAGTCATCCACATATGCTCATCAACTATTGATTTCTGCATAGTGTTATGCTATGTGACATTTTGAGAAAACAGTTTCTACTTTTAGACTTCTTGAAAAGTTTTACATAGTACATGTCTTAGCATCATCAGATGTATCAATCTATCTATATTGATTTTCATCCAATAATTCCAAGTCACTTTTAGAAACCTAATTTTAATCTTTTGTGCTAATATACATTATATTATTTCTGATCAAGTGATATGTCATATATATGTAAGATCAGATATGCCATAGACCTCCCACTAAACTTGTTGTATCCACAAGCTTTTTGGAAAAGTTCAAATTCTCCAATTACTTTATCAAATTCCAGCTAATTGATACTTTATTTCAAATCATACTTATGGCTTGAAATATTTTTATCATTCCGGTATTCCTAGCAAAACCTTTTTGTTGTATCACTAGTAGAAAAACTACTTTACGTCAGACACATTAGTCCCGATTTGTAAACGAGCCGACACTAATTTGCCCATTAGTGCCGGTTCCAGCGGCTAGGCGGGTGGGCATCATTAGTCCCGGCTCGTGTTGAACCTCTAGTACCGGTTCGTGCCACGAACCAGGACTAAAGAGGTGGTGGCAGGCTGGTGGCAGGCTGGGCCCCCACCAACCCCTCTAGTCCCGGTTCGTGGCACCAACCGGTACTAGAGGCTCACCTTTAGTCCTAGTTTGTACCATGAACCGGGACTAAATATGTTCCTATATAAACCCTTCGTCGAGCCCACGAACGAGCTCTCTATTCTTCCCCTTTCCTGTCCTCTCTGTTCTTCCCCAAAGCTCGAGCTCATCCTTCATTTTTCCCAAAATTTATCAAGGTTTCAAGGCGCCCCATTCATCCAAGTGATCACAAAGGTTTGCAACTTTGTCCTTTCATCTCTCATTGCTAGATTAGCTCTTGCAATGCTCTATATGTATAGTGATTTGTGGGTTTTAGTTTGGAAGTAATTATATGTGGTAGTTTATTTGATTTATATGCAATTTGATCTCAAATTAACACTTAGTTTGCATATGTAGGTGTGGTTTACTTAATGCCATCCCGTCCCCGTCCTAAACACTGTCGATCGCCCGCACCGTCCTGTCGCCGGCACCACCTTCGTGAGCCTCTTGTTATTATCTTTAAAAAAA